>NW_022751777.1:446302-449269 GCF_011630105.1 Anneissia japonica
GGGCAAGATTGAGGGATCAAGAAGACGTGGACGTCCTAGGTCCAGATGCATCGACAGGATCACATCTGTAGTTGGACAACCTCTACCAAAGGTTTGTGAAATAGCTGCTAACCGACATAAGTGGTGGGTCATCACAGAAGTCATGAACTGTCAGCAATGACGGAGACGTACCAATCAATCACATTGTATTACACAATCTGTCTCTTATACACATCTAGATGTGTATAAGAGACAGTATATATATATATATATATATAATAGTAGAAGAATTTGGATTTTTTGAGAATTAAAAAGAATCTCAGCTTCCACCGGGAATTGAAGCCAAGACCTTTCTGTATTGCTTCTTTCCACCCAAGAGTATAAATGGGTACCTGGCGGCGTTGTCTGCTAATGCGCTGTTTGCCAGCATCAACACTTAAAACATGTGAACCCCTCGACCAGGGAAAAGAACTGCGCTTTTTAAAACCTCAAGGAAGAGGTGCATTAAATGCCCATACCAGTTACTATACCAGTACCGGACAATGAAGGCTTTCGTTGGTTGATTCGATCCAGTAGCCACTGAGAGTTCTGAGAGCTCAGCATTCTCAACGCGTCCCCATAGCAATTCAAACAATATTAGGCATTGGCTGATCTGAGGGGATCAGGGGGTCCTGACTCCCAACCTCACCCCCACCCCCTTGGACAAAAATATGTCCTTTATTCAAGCACTGTACTTATCTTTTTTGATGATTTATATATAATTTAACAGTGTTAACGGTTAGCTTGATTTATATTATATGTTACTATATATTTCCAGCCGTACCTTTTAGATTTATCTGGTTTAACACCCTCTCGATGCGCACTATTGTGTAATACAATGTGATTGATTGGTACGTCTCCGTCATTGCTGACAGTTCATGACTTCTGTGATGACCCACCACTTATGTCGGTTAGCAGCTATTTCACAAACCTTTGGTAGAGGTTGTCCAACTACAGATGTGATCCTGTCGATGCATCTGGACCTAGGACGTCCACGTCTTCTTGATCCCTCAATCTTGCCCTGCGTGAGAACCTTTTCAAGGCAGTTATCTTGTCGCCTGGCTATGTCAATGGTCGTATATTTATGCCCAAATTAACGGTGAGCTTGACAGTTGAGTGCATTGATTAGTCTTCTTTTAGGACCAATTTCTTTTAAAACACTGTTGTTTGTTAGTTTTGCTGTCCAAGGTATCCTCAGTAGTCTACGCCAGCACCAGAGCTCAAAAGCATCAACCTTTTTACAATCTTTTGTGAGTGTCCATGTTTCACAAGCATAGGTTGCGATGGGGAAGACCAATGCTTGGACTAGTCGTGTTTTTGTTGCTGCTATGGTGACCCCTCGGTCGGTCCAGATATGTGTTAGTTTGTTCATAGCGGATCTTGCCATTGCCAAGCGTCTTCTGATCTCCTGTTTACATCCCCCGTCCACATTGACAAGAGCTTCAAGAAGTTAAACTGGGTGAATTTTTCGACTTCTTTGCCATCAACTATTAGGGTATCAGTGGGATGATTTTCACTAATGACCATGAACTTGGTTTTGGATACATTCAGTCGTAGGCCTAGAGTCTCACTTTCTTGTTTCACCCTTTCTAGCACCATCCGAAGTTTTTCTATATTGGTGGCCACGAGAGTGGTGTCATCTGTATACCGAAGGTTGTTCAGCTGCCATCCTCCTATTGAGAGACCGCCATCCTAATTTTCAAGGGCAATTCTCATGATGTATACTGCATACTTATTGAATAGTGTAGGAGATAATATGCAACCTTGTCGAACGCCTTGACCCAGAGGAAACCAGTCACTGTTACCTTTATCTGTGTTTACATTTTGCTATCTGACGTATGTTGCCTATGTGGTAATACAATGTACCTAACGTTTATTTCAATCTGTTCAACCATGAAACCTCTGTGGTATAATGGTTATGACGCTCGCCTTGACAGCGAGAGGTCGCAAGTTCGAATCCAGTCGGAGCTGTTTTATTATTACACTATGTATAAGACAACATTCCTTGAGAGCTTATTGGAGCTATCTTTAAAATAAATTATATTTATGTTTCGAAAAATACGTCGACATTTTTTTGTTGGTTGTGCCTCGGAAACACACCATTCTTTATAATAAGTGAAACATACGTGCAACACACCGACGACTACTGTATAGGCCTATTCATACACATAGTCTGTATAGTGTCCTTCGACAGACATACAGACTATACGATGACTGTGTTTAGGTATTTGGACATCATGATAGCAAATACCACATGTAGTGCTAAACCCGTCAAGATCCTTTAGGAATACTAGACAGTGCCTAACCAAGTTTAGTAAACATATCACCAAAAACTAGAGGAATAAGTGTAGCATTCCCACAAGACGGTTTGGAGTTTATTCTTTTAAATGATAATCCAGTGATAAATATCTACCGGTTACAAAATAACATAAAACACAATGTTTTTTTCTAGGCAAGAAATTATATATTTTCAATTCATTATGCACCAACTAAAGCGAAATATAAGTCATCTGTATATAATACATTGAATAGATAAAAATTAAGGTTTCTAATAATCTTGCTGACTTAATTCCTTCTTTCGTTTACAATTTTAAAAAGGAGACAAACGAAGCAATAAACTACGATAATTAACGGCGTATTTCAGCCTATATTTGAAGCATTACTCTTTAGGGTGTAACTCTGAGCATCTTCTTTTGTGTTTGCTTAAGCGTGTCCACGTCACAAATGGGGCCCTCCTGATTGCACAAGTCAGTGCGAGTATTGCTATAATGGTGGCGTATGTAATGACAAAACAGGACGTTGCATTTGTGCACCTGGATTTAAGGGATCCGCCTGTGAAACTGGTAGGTCTGTTTTTTCCTCCACGGTAAATGATACTCTTAATGCAAGTTAAACACATATAAGTATATATATATATATATATATATATATATATATATATATATATAT
>NW_022751777.1:449560-456015 GCF_011630105.1 Anneissia japonica
GCATACGCAAATTTGATAACTCCAACGATCTACCCCATTATCCATATCCCCCCTAGGTTTTTAATTCAAAAATTTATATATCATGAACCGCTTTTTATCTCATTAACGAAGTTTTTCATCAAAGATTAAGAAGAAAATTAAGACGTCTGTATTTCTACTTTATTGGCAATCATGTATTTTTATCTTAATTTGTTTGTCTTATTTAATTGTACAGGTCTCCCTCCAATTGAAAACCTCTTTTTGGACCGGGGTTTTGGTGGTGTTTAGCAGCAGCTCTAGTCTCTAATTAGAATCCCTCTAATTTAAAGACCGGCACTGAAAGTGGTCTTTAAATACTCTATTTAGAGGGAAATTCGTATTCAATACATTAAATATAAGGTTGTTTTATTTCAACTTTTTTAGAATGAATTTACAATTACTGAATAAGCTGCTGTGGATTCTTAATAAAACATATTAAATGTTTGTCACACATAAATTATTCAAAATATAATCAAATGAACAATTGTTTTAAAGGTTCATTAACTTTTAATTAATAAACAATTTATCTACTAAACAAATACTATAGGCCTACTTCAACAAGACTTACTCATTAACCATAAGTTGAAGGTACAAAGTTACTCAGCATGAGCTGTTGTAAAAAGGGAGGTTGCAGGTTAACTATTTCCTACACGAATAAAATAGACGAGCGTCACTGTTTAAAGACAACTTGATTTCTTGCTTCAAACAAGATATCCATTCACTGAAGTCTTATGAAGATAAGCCTATCCGAATGGAAATATAAGTGTCGGGGACCAATACATACATTCGACTTTAAATTGACAAAGATAGAAAAATGTTAGGTCTGTGTTTAAAATTGTTCAATCTTGGTCAATTTAGTGTCGAAGGTATGTCTTGGTCCCCGACCCTTTATGTTCACTTGGATATGTTTATCTCAAGACTTCTACGAATAGATACCTTGTTTAAAGCAAGTTGTCTTCGCATATTTTATTCGTGTGGGAAAATGTTTATCCTATGTGAAAGGATACAATGTGTATATAGATATGACTTTATGGATTCCTGCAGAAAGTGAGGAATTATTACCAAAATGGAGCCAGGCCACACTGGCAGTTGTCTTGTCAACTACACAAGCTATAGGCCCAAGCCAGATGAAATTCACCCTAATATTGTTTTTGCAAAGAAACAGAAGAAGTTGTAGGACACATTGCAAAACAAATCTGCAAATATGTTTCTAAATCGATGGTCAAACGGAGGTAGAGCTGTCATCACTAGGAAGCCAGTAAATAGGAGCAGGATACGGGATGGAAGTACCATGTACTTTTATCTCAGTGGAGACAGAGCCGGTTACAGACTAAAATTAAGACATGTGGATTGTACATTGTATATTCTTTAGGTCTGCGTCTAGACTTATATTATTTTTTTCCTCTAACATTTTGATACTATCACTCTAGAAAAATAGTTATTTGCTACATTTTCGTTAATTTCAATATTTGATTGGTGTAGTTTTTGTAGTATTATCGCTGTAATTTTTATGTTTCTTGTGGGTTAGTTATTTTCATATCTGTATCTGTAATTTCGTACACTGTTTTTTTTCTATTATTCCTTTGTTCTAAACCTAAAAGATACTTATTACTTTTTTTTCTCTCTTCTGCCCATCTAATCCTTGCTCTAATTAAGACCATCTATATTTTTTGGTCTAGTTCTTCTAGCTATTGTTTAGCCATATCTAAATCTGACAAATTGGTTTCACCTGGCTCTTCGAAAACTTTAATGTCTAATTTGATTATTTTAGAATATAGTTCTGTTATTCTATTTCTTCTATATCTACATTGATATTTTGAATATTGAATAGTTTTTTCCCTATATTTAAATTTTATCCACTCCCATTTAACCTGATTATTTGCTATACTTGTATCTTCAATCCACTCATTTAAGCATGATTTTATTTCGTTTACATAGTTAGCACCTTCTAAATATGAGTTGTTAATTTTTCAATGACCTGGTCCTCTAATATAACATTTTTGATGTTTAATTTCAATTAAAACTGTTGAATGATCGGTTCTTATTCCAGAGAAAATATCACTGTTTTTTGTAAACTCTTTTAACTCGTTATTAATAAGGAAATAATCCAGCCTACATTGTATCAATGGCTTATGCACTCTCCATGTGTATCTACATTGTAATGAGTTCATGTCTCTCCAGATATCAGTTAAATCAAAGACATCTGTAATTTCTATAATTTTGAAAACCCCGCATCTTTTATTTATGTATTTTAATGAACAATTAAAGTCTCGCCCAAGTATGATATTTTACGCATTACTTGATTGCTGTTCATGAATATTTTTCAGGTCTTCAACAAAATTAATCTGAATTTTTTTTGGTATTTGAAGCATAAATATTTACTATTATAAATTTACAATCATTTTTAAATACTTCCATAACTATAAATCTTCCATTTTCATCTCTATAGCTGTTTGTAACTACAACGTTACTCCCATTTTGGATGACTAGTGACACCTCTACTATTGTTTTTTCCGTGGGAAAAAAATTTTCCTACACCATTCACATCTCCAAATATTTTCTAATTCTCTAGTACTATAGGTCTCCTGGAGAATTACTAAGTCTGCCTTTGTCCGCCTAATTTACTGTAAGTTTTCAAGCACTGGTTTCCAAGACGATTGCGTAACATATGAGGTCGAACAACGTGTTTATTTTTTAACATACTTTTAGTTTTGTCCGTATTAATGTTTAATTTATATATATTGTACCATTCCTTAAAATTATTAACTGTGTCGAAGAGTGTAATCTACGGTATCGAAGCATTTTGAAATATCTAAAAAGCATGTTCCAATCATTTCATGTTTATTTAGCAATTCTATCCATTCGTCAACAACCTTATGTAAGCACGTGATTGTTTTTTCTAATCGCATTGGTCAGCATTTTTTAAATTATGTTCATTTAGATAATCGGTTAGTTGAAGCTGTATTATTTTTTCTAATATCTTTAATAGGCCTATGTAGCAAACTACCAAAAAAGGTCTATAGTTACTTAACGTCTCTTTATTTCCTTTTCCCTTATATATTGGTGTAGTTCTTGCTATCTTCCAAATCAGCAGGGATTTCTCCGTTCATTAACGACGTATTATAAAATTTACAAAGAGTATCTGATATGTAGGTTCATGACATTTTTAACAGTTTACTATCAAAATCAAGGAGATCAATGCTGCTACGGGTAGACACATTGAGAAGTGCCTTTTCTGCTTCTTCGGTTTCAATATTTTTAAAAGAGGATTAGTAAACAACATTCTGGATTTTTCCAGTTTAATTTTTGTTCATCGAATGAGTGTGATATTTATTTTCCAATATTGGTAAAAAATTTCATTATATTAACAAAATAACAGTTTAAATTTGGATTAGTAATATTTTTGTTGATATTTATTCCCTTAACTTTCTTTATCTCATCCAATAATTTTTTTGGTCGTTCCTATGTTTATGTTCGATTTCAGGAAAATAATCAGTCTTTGCTTTCCTTAAATTACTAGTGACGTCATTTCTTATTTTTCTATAAGCGTCTAAGTGTGGTTTTGTTTCGTGCTTGTCTGACAGTCTCTTTCCATGATCTTGTTGGTACTTCAACTGAATAATATCTGGTGTTATCCATAATGATAATCTATTTTTTACTCTCATTGATTTATATGGGGAATGTCAATTACATATATGAAGTCATTTTTTCTATTTCTTCCAAATACTTTCATTACCAGCTATAAATTTGTCATTCATTTCGTTATTTTCTTGTAATTCTTTGTTAAAAAATTCTATATCATAATCTTTATAATTTATAAATTGTTTTATGCCTTGTTTTCTTATTTCTGTATTTAATACATGTGTAGACTAATGAGTGGTCGCTTAGTGCTATGTTCAATATTTAATGCTATAACTCTAAGATTAATATCACTTGACATTACTTAGTATTAAATTGAACGTAAAGCATTAATTATAAATGGTAAGTAAGAACATCATTTTTTACTAAAACGTAGAACATACTAGTATGTAGTGTCCTTATGTAATTTATTATGTTTACTTCGGGAGAACGTATTCAATTGTTTAATTAATTTACTTATAGGAGCATTATTGGGGTGTGTCTTTAAAAGTCAATCACTTTTTCTCTTTTGCATCCAAATAATGTAATAGACCACACTGTAGTAGGTCTATTACCCTGTTTGATCGCTTAATTATATTGTAGACGATTATAATAATATATAAAAATACACACAGTGTAGAAAGCAAACAAATCATTAAATTTAGCATTGATATTGTTTGTTACTTTATTATATAGCAGATTTTGAAGCATTTTTAACCCCCCCCCCCGGTGTTTGTTTCCCGCCAGTGGATTGCTTTTCAATGTCCTAGCTGCACTTCAAAAATATGTTTTTTTCCTGATATCGCACTAACTTGCAATGTACAGGCTAACCCATCAGTCCTGAATTTTTCCTTTTTAATGTGCTCGTTCGACTTCGATTTCGTCTGCCCCGTCCAACTTCATATGATCTGTTAATATACCCTCAACTAATTCTTCACACGTCATGTTGTTTTCTCGATCCTCCGGGACATTGTGGATTATGATATTATTTCTTCTGGACCTATTTTCAAGATCCTCTATTTTTACTTCTAACATTTGTACCTCTGGCACATTTTGTTTTTTTCCTTTCCATTGAGTTTAATCTTTGTATGCATTACGACAATATTTCGTGTCTAAATTCGATAAAACGGCAGTGAAGGTCGCCAAAAACCACTAAATTTGGTCATTTTTCAACTTCTTTTTGTAATAACTTCGCAAATACTTCATCGATTTTTTTGGGAAAAGATAAAACTGATCGGAATTTAATAATCATTACAACAATTACAAATTTATAAGTGTAATGTTGACACCTTTATCGGACTTTTGATTTTTATCAAACCCACTCGTGTATTTTTTCAGCGTAAAAACAGTGAAATCTGCCGAAATATCCCAGCTGTCTTTAACATAAATCCCTCTACAGTCGAAAGTTGTGGGCCGATTTCTTTTGGGAAAAGTCCATTCGAAAGCCCTTTTTGTCTTCTAAATGTATTCTAAATATAAGATTGATCGGTTGAGTAGTTTTATCGGACCAATCAGATTTATGAAAATCATCCAAAACTCCTCACCATATGCATTACAAGCATATGGCAGTTTGACGCTTACGTGGATGCAGAACTTGAAATATACTCTGGAAAAACAGATAAAATGACTAAATTATCCTTATTTTTAAACACTAAAATTATGATCATAGGCAAAAAAAAAAGGATGGAGATTCAAATGCAGTAAAAACGTATAGATTTTTAGTACGAGCAGTATATAAATGTCAGTTTTTGTAAAACACCCCATTTTTTCGAGCGGTTCACTGGTTTGAGATGGTCGATTCAATTCATTTTCTTATGTGTACATGACTACGTACATGTGAGTGGTGAAGACTGTAAAGCAGGGTAGAATGTCTTCTTTTGAGGGTAAAAATAAAACTGTTTTGTATCTACCAAAGATTTTTACTCAAGAAATGTGATACTGAATGGTATTTAGATAATTATGTATGTTGTTTAGAATAAAAATTGGAAGTCCATATGAAAATGTTATGGCGTTTAATTTGTAGTTGTGGAACCCCCTAAATTACAAATTAACTGTTCCAAATCCGTTACGCGCTTGACTGATCACCCACAGTGTACCGTTAGCCCATGAGGAAGCTACCTTCAGGTCGAATTAGTCCGGTGGCTTATGTCATCCCGTGGGAATTTCGTGATCATTTTGTTTTTGTTTTTTAATTATATACTTTAAAGTATGCTGAATCGAATAAAATGAGTCGCCAATTTTTTTACGCTCATCTTCATATGCAAATTAGCTGAAATATGCAAATTAGGTCTGAAAATGTAGGGTACTTATATCTTGGTAACCACATGTCGTAGAATGTTGCTTCTTTCTTAAAGTTGTTCAGAACATGCATGTTTCTATTTACCCTAATGGAACATTTTCTTCAAAAATGACCGGAAGTGCCATTTTGCCGACCTTATTAGCATAAATATGCAAATTAGGGGTGGAAATATAGGGAGCTATATCTTGAAAACCACTGGTCGTACAGAGTTGCTTTTTGCAGCAAAATGTTTAAAACATGCATATTTATATTTACTATAATGGACAATTTTCTCAAGAAATGAACGGAAATTGCGTTTTTGACCTTTGACCTCAACTTTGCGTGATTGTAATATCTTGGCAACCACTGGTCGTATAGGGTTGCTTATTTTAAACAAAATATTTACAATATGCACATTAATATTCTAACAGAATAATTTCTCAATATCAACCAGAAACTGTTTTATTGACCTTTGACCTATCTTTGCAGTATATAGGCCTATTATATATGTATATATACCTAATGATGACTTATGGTCGAA
>NW_022751777.1:459004-461553 GCF_011630105.1 Anneissia japonica
TCATTAGGGTAAATAAAAACATGCATGTTCTGAACAACTTTAAGAAAGAATCAACTTTCTACGACAAGTGGTTACCGAGATATAAGTACCCTACATTTTCAGAACTAATTTGCATATTTTAACTAATTTGCATATGAAGATGTGCGTAAAAAAATTGGCGACTCATTTTATCGGATTCAACATACTTCAAAGTATATATTCCATCCAAAAAACTAAAATGATCACAAAAATCCCACGGGAGCCCATTTTTCGACATATGCCCCCGGACTAAATTCAGGGAATAAAATTGCACTGCTAGCAAAATATTGTCGTAATGTATTAATCGTCAGCTGTTTCTATTGATCGTTTTAGTGGTTTCAGCCGAGTGCTTTTAGAGCTTCTCATTGGAGCTAATGATGATCATGATCATAATCATGATCATCATTATCATAATAATAATAATAATAATAATAATAATAATAATAATAATAATTGGCCGCTAATACTACTAATAATACTAAAAATTCTTGGCCCTAACGGCTGCCCATACAAACATGGTCTATTAACAAACTGAATCTATTACTAGGCTTATTACTAATCAATCCGCAGGGTATTCCCAGAGCTCCTCATCGGAGCTAAAAAGTGCAGAAGCCATCCATGTCGGTGCTGTGCCCTCCTATAACTTGATCTACATAGATTTAGTAGGGCCTAGTATTAAGAAGTATTGAAATGTATTCTGATATGTTGTTAATCACTTTCAAGTTTATCATTTTCATTGCCTTATTAAACTTAAACTTATTGTGTTACGGATGTGATCAGAACAAAAGTTGACAAGGCCATTTTATTCGACGTTTCTTTTTTTTTTTATAATTTATTTATTGAAGCATTACCAGCATTAATAAAAATAATACAAAAAATGAAAAACCGAAAGCGAAAAGTAAATAAAATGTCCTTGTCAAATGTTGGAGTGAAATTTATTATATTTGTACTTACACAAAGTTCACATGCTAATATTGATGTAATCAGTGTATAGTAATTTTCAATATTTACTTTAATTGAATAGTATTGATTTCAATTTTGTTCACTATCTAATTAACTTACGAAATTGAAGTTGACATCCTTTAATTATTTACAATATTCAGAGTGTGGTGGTAACAAGTTTGGATTTGACTGTGAACAGGTATGTATCGGAAAGAGAAATAGACCTTATTCATGTAGAGGTTATCAATTCTGCTTACCAGACCCATACGGATGTAGTTGTGTTACAGGATACACAGGTCTGGACTGTCTCACACGTAAGACGAATTATGATATATTCAGTTTACAATATACAAACCCTATTAAACTAAAATAACTGTGCCTATGATATTTATATGGAAAATACTCTAATTATTTACAGCTTGTATAGAAGGGACATTTGGAGCAGGGTGTGCACAGGTATGTCACTGTAATAATGGGACATGCGACATGTACACCGGAAAGTGCACTGGCAATGATACGACGTGTCAATCACGGTGGACAGGATCAAATTGTCAAGGTAGGCCTAATCTGAAATTGTTACTGTATCGATTTGTTGGGGGTTTTTTTCGAATTAAACATGATAGTTGATAATATATGATTTGAAGCAAATTAACTTTCTCATGATCACCTCAAAATAGTTAATAAATGAGTAACTTCCTGTGTTTTCAACTAAATATCCGAATTAAAAGGTAGAAACTCTGCGTCAATATGTTGATTGTAGGATGTGGAAGCAAAAAAAAAAAAGAAAAGAAAGTGAGGAGAATCACAATTAGTAGATGTCTCAGTTTGTATGATTTATATTTATACCTCACAATACATAAATATACACGCAATAGTGTATTAATTAAACTTTTGTGAGAAGATAATGTTGAAAGAATTGTATAGTACTGTTAATTTACGGTATTTTAGAAAATTCACTGTCCAATATCTTTTGTAGAATGTAAAACTGGTTATTTTGGAGAAAACTGTGAATTGGAATGCACTAAATGTACATCATGCCATAGATTGGGGTGCTTGGAAGGATCATGTTATACTAATTGGCTAAACCCCTATTGCGAAGTCGGTAAGCAATAACTAATATCGATATATGATTTATTTTGTCTTTAGGCTACTAGATAGGCCTGCAAAAATTACGGGTACCCAGTACTCTATACTAACAAATGGCTATTGTGGAGCTCTCCACTAGTGAAAAGTAATTAGGCCTACTTTAATAAAAAAAAAATTTAAAAAAAAAGAAGAAAAAAGGGAAAAAAAAGGGGAAAAAAAACACAGAAATATAAAATATTTTTAAAATTCCAATTCATAATTATTCCATAATGTTTTGCTGTTTTTAAGTTATATGCCTAAAATTATAAGACTGCAATATAATTAATTTCATTCTAACTCTCTGTTTCAATAATTACAAATAGGCCTATGTTACATGGCTTTAAAAATCAAATTTAAATAATTAAACAGAAGCAATTAAAATAATAACTGATATTACAAAAATTATAAATAAACTAGAACTATACCAAGAAATGAATGGTATTCTTTATCAAGAAAATATTTAA
>NW_022751777.1:462693-464148 GCF_011630105.1 Anneissia japonica
GTACTGGAGAAAAAATTCATAGGTACGGTACCTGTTCTATAATATGGTATTCGAGCGAAGCGGGCATTTAGGCTGGTGTCTAGTTGACCTGCCTTGAATAAAAGTTCAATTGAATTTATATCCTTTCAGTAGTATAGATTATTAGTATACTGACCTGTAATAATGAGGTGGGTAATTATCACATAATTCTTACATAAATACTGTATATAAATACTATTGATGCTGTATTGTTCTTTTAAAGCAAACGAAGACATTGCAAACCGGTGAATAAACGTACAGATGATACAGGCACTGATCCAGAAGCTGACCATGAATATGAAAATAGTTTTATATTTAAGAGTAAGAGTTCTGAATTACTAACAAGGTAACGATTATTAAAACATGTGTCAGATATGTTTTTAAAAGTTATCCTCAACTATATTCTTAAAAAAATATTAATATTCTTTAAAGATTCACGAGATAAAATAACAATAGCTATATATTTATTCTGAAAATATTTTAATTAAATTTTTTAATCGTTTAGAACTATTTTATTTTGATATAAAAATATTATAATGAATTTTTTCCCCATCAAAGCAAACCAAGACATATTGAAGATATTAATAAGCCTTCGGAATATGCAGCCATGGACCAAGAAGGCGACCGAGCTTATGAAAAATTTTTTCCAAGAAAACAATCTGCTGGGATTGAACATTATGAAGCAAATGAGTACATGGAGACTGTGTTTGTGCCAGAGAACACTTATACTTCATTGCAAACCATCATCAAATAGTGACTACACCAAAACTATCTATCAATTCTTTTGACGAGGATTTTGATTTGTGTGGAGTAAAATTCTTTTGAAGTTTTTATGTACAAACATAGTGGAATTCATGAGATTTCCTTTTCGTCATGCTTTTCGTTAAATTTTCTATACTTTTCGTTATGTTCGTTCCATTCCTCCCTTTTGGCATATATACTCTGCTTTTATTGCATCTTTATTCATATTCATGTTATTATTATTCATATGTAAAATATTTACGGTTTTTTCTATCCCTTATACAAATGATTGCCTGTGTGCAATACGATAACTGATGATGGGAGAAGTACTGCCGAAACATGTCTTGTTAGGGCCGTTAAGGCCAACACTATACTTAATTAAATATAGGCTTCGCCTATGATGCAGATACAAACTGTTGTGTTGCTTTGGGAAACAATACTTTCTGTACTTTGTTATGTAATTATTTTGATGAATAATCAATTTTAATATTGTATTGTATAATAGTTATAATGATAACCATAATTGAAGGATAAAAGAAATAATGTACTAGATTTACAAAAACAAAAAATGCGTAAAGGCCGTTTCGCCTATGGGCATGCGCAGTTTAATTTTCCTCACGAGAATGTCAATTGTGTTTGCGTATTGGTTAAAATTTTCGATTCGCGCGAATTAATTCGCCCAGTGGAAAACGGCCT
>NW_022751777.1:465099-470099 GCF_011630105.1 Anneissia japonica
CATGTGTATATATATGTATGTATATATACATATATATATATATATTTGTATGTAAATATAAACACGCCTTTTATATATATTATATATATTTTATATATATATCGCAGGTTCGAATCCCGCCAGAGGCATTTTCTTTGATTTCTGGTACTGTACAGTAGTTAAGTATTGTCACCACATTGACTATTATTCTTGACATTGTTCTAATAAAGAATTAAACGTGGAAGAGTGCAATCCATTGTTACTAAATACTTTCTAGTTCTTGAGTTCTTAACGAAAAGAAAATGTTATGGATGGCCATTTTTGTTGTGTTATGAATGGACACTTTTGTAATCAACATCCCAATGAAGATTATTAAAATTAGATTTTAAAAATGATACGGTAATTGAATTTTAGGATTGTTACAGCCTCTCTAATAATGATTGTAAAATATTTTATGTTCAATCAAATAAGTGTACAGCAGTACATACGCTGACATTCTTCATAACCTACCGTGCAGTAAGGCCCTACAGTATCGGTATTGCAATACTTTATTAAGAGACAAAATAAGTTATTAAACTAAATATCTTAAATTAATAAAACTTTACATTATTTAAATTACTACCTATAAAAAATGGTAGACCCATTGGGATGTAATATAATATTTGATCAATAAGTTGAAAATGTATGATTGACACCCATCTAACATATATTGTCTATGTCCGTCTGTAATTTGTTACTGTTAAAAAATTAGTAAGCTGTAATTTAAATTTTATGTCAAAAACAATTCTACTACATCTGCTTCTACTAGGCCTATTATGCTCAAGGAGTTCAATATGAATGGTAAAAATGTTGTAAATTTGAAGCATGAGAGAACATTACACCTAATTGTGTTTGGGATGGATGTTTACCCATGTAGTTTATAACTAAATGACTTTTTTTTACTATAGATTCACTGAAAGATATTAATGAAAAGTCAAGAGAAATTTAGCTAAACATAAACATCTCGAGTATAATTCATTTCAACCTTGTTTAAAATGAATTTAGTATTCGTCCGATGCCAGATAGCAAAATACGAAAATATGGCCAGCGGTTTATTGACCACAACTAAAGTGATGTTTACGATGCTTCTGGAACTCAAGAGAAATGTACAATATTCTATAAAACACTTCATGATTCTATTGATTTTTTTCCTAAACGTGTTGTAAAACGGCATTCCACAGACAAACCGTGGGTTTCCGCCCATATAAAATAGACAAGATGCATTTGCAGAAAATAAGCAATATTTATGGAGATATTTCCGTAATAAGATAAATTCGCTTATACGGCTGATAGAATGGACATTATATTAAAAATGTGTACACCTTGAAAAAGTTAATTGCGGCTGAATAGCATAGACACATTCGTAATCTTTCAGGTCAGCGCAACCAAAAAGATATTGTGATGGAGGACACTGAAATTGTGGACCCTAAAGCGTGTTTCTGCTTACTTGACCAACGTTGGTGAATCACTTGAGGCATTGGACAGAGGTCAATGCTGTCTCTTATACACATCTTTTGTTGTTTTTAAGATATTAAGGCAAATTTATGATCATATATAGCTCTGGTATACCAATAGAAAAAAACATGCGTGGGGGAAATGTCTAACTGACCAATTGAAGGCCACGCAAAATAGGCTTCAAGACCCTATAATCTGAACAATAGCATTAGTCACGGTAGAAACAATCAGGAAGATTAGTTTGCTCAGATCTTTAATGTTACTGAGCGCAATATCCTTTGTAGTTTACCTCTAACGAGAAGAGCTTTGTCCAAAGTTTATCAATGACGGTTATTTCTCATGAGAAACCATATATGCTTCTTATAAATTGTCTGCATAAAGAGAGAAATACCAACTAAATTCCATAAAGTTCATTATACTATAGAGAAAATATTTTCTCTATGATTATACACACATGGTTTGTGGTTATACTATATAAATAATTCTTATCATTAATGTGTTGTTTTTTAATTGTAAAAGCACAGGCTATTCTTTCTATTTTAGAATAAGAATATACTTAAAAATAAAATATAAAAATAATCTAGACACTGCAGTATTTGTCTCGTTATGCGGATTTATAACAATGTTTATTTCAGCAATTTTCTCCTGGTGGTAGGCGCACGGACGATTGTTTGAAATAAAATACAGTAAACTAATAATTAAATATTAAACTGGAAAGTAAATTTAATCAAGAAAAAATTCTGCTACAGTAGGCCTACCAGTACAAATCTTTGTAAAAACCCACCAAAATAATATAAATATTCGACATTCCCAAAGGTGGCAAAAGGCATGGGTGGCAACGGGCATGGGTGGCAACGGGCCTAGGGTGGCAACGGGCCTGGTGGCAACGGGCCGGGTGGCAAAAGGCCGGGTGGCACTGAAAGGAAAGGTGCAAAAGGCATAGGTGGCAAAGGGTGTCAAAAGGTCGGGTAGAAGGCCGGTTGGCGACGGACCGGGTGGCAACGGGCCGGGTGGCAACGTGCCAGGTGGCAATGGGCCTAGGGTGGCAAAAGGCCGGGTGGCAACGGGCCGTTAGACAAAAGACCGGGTGACAAGGGGCCGGAAACCCTGTCTATGGTGGCAGATGTCTTAGTGTCTACAGGATGGCCGTCAAGGTGACAAATAACTATTCTTTGCTTTATACTTTTACCATTAAGCCCTGTCCAGACTATCAAACTGTTTTTGGTCAAATAAAATTTAAGGTCTTTACACAGCCTTTATACTTTTTAATAGTTTTGATATCTGTTTACAAAATTGTAGGTCTATTGACATATTTAGATTTTATATTTTCCATATTTTACTATTACTTGTTACTTGTTATTTGTATAGCGCATTTTTCTTTTCAGTCGCTGAAGTTCTTTTCCCTAGTCATTGGGTCCACATGCTATAGAAGTGTTGCTGCTGGTAATCAGCGCAGAAGCAGTGGCGTAACAGGCGGGGGAAGGGGGATGGGTAATAAGAGAAAAGAAAGAGGGGAGAGGGAGAGAAAGAGAAAGAAGGGGAAAAGAAAAGGAAAAAGAAAAAGAAAAAGGGGAAATAAAGAAGGGAAAATAAAGACAAGAATAAAAAGGAAGATATCATAATGACGAGACACCCTGCAACCCCTTTTCCACAAAAAGTGTCCATATCTCCTTTGATCTAAGCCGTCAGATATTCTCCGCAGTGGTGTAAACTGGGAAACAAGGGGAAAATATCCATCTGTGGAAAATCTTTCCCCACCCCTTGAAGATGCCTTTTAACCCCCTTAAAATCCATAAAAATTTCAAATTTCGCATTTCTTGTTAAAGTAGGCCAATTCAGGGGTGGCGCCAGCGGGGGCCGGGGGCCAGGGCCCCCCGTCGGGGAGAGCTGACCCCCCCCCCCGTCGGGGAGAAAAAGCACAATTCGATAGATCGTTTTACCTAAAAGAAGGGCCTCAATGTGTATTGATGGTGGATGTTTAATAAATAAAACCATGATGAAAATGTTTATACTGTATCTAGTTTCAAAATCACGTGTGTTCCCTATATTATAAATAAAATAAGCCCTATGTCGTATTGTTTACTATATGGTGGGGGGGGTGGCTATGATAAATTACTAACCGGGAAAATTATTAAGCGAGGGATTGAAACCCCGACCTCGAGGTTGGGAAAATAAATCGTTCCCGCTGCACCAAACCGCTGCTGTTCAACTACTTTCTCTGTTTGAGGACCCCTTTCATTTAGCTTTACCCCTCGGACTTTCATATATTGATTAAATTAATTTTTCTGAAAAGCATACAAAATAGTTGCTACTTATGTTCGTATTCATAGTTCCTTTTTACGGAGTTGAATTTGAACGTATCGTTTGTTTTCGGAAACAGTTAGTATTGTACTATAATACTACAATACTAACTGTTTAATACTAACGAGTTTTTTAGTCACTATCAAAGAACTAATAATTTGGAACATATTGATATATTTGAAAATCAACATGCTTCATATTTCTTTTTACTCAAAGCAATGCAAACATCAGTTGCTTCCTTTTGTCATGGTTGACCAGTATTGTTCACGAGACACACAATACACCAATCGTGTTTATTTTACCGTATCAGCACTCAATTTATATTTGACCTATGTTTCTCTATTATGCTGATGTTTCTTTACGTATATACATTTATATTCATTCGGAGCATGTTATTAGGGTTTTTTCGCAGGACTTCCTTATGTCATTGTGAAAAAAGCACTTCAAGCTCAAAACGAAATCTGTTGCTGAATTTATTTTACTAATCGTAGAAGCTTTTTGTGGATGTAAGTATGCTGAATTCTTTCAAGTAGTATTTCATGTATTATCCATACGATCTAAACATTTTTAAAGTTTCTATAATAAAAAATAATGTTTCATTTTGTGACCTAATTGTGTACGCGGTATAACTAGAAGGTATTCATACTCGTAATTTCAACTATTTTTGTAAATGGGTTCTTATCTACAAAGCTTTTTTGTCATATTATTATCCATAATCCGTCATATTATTTCTAGCATTAACGCAAGAAAAGTTTCTCTCTATCATATAATTTATATATATATACATGTATATATATATGTATATATATATGTATGTATATTTTATATAATATATATGTATAATATATATATATATGTATATATATGTATATGTATATATGGATATGTATGTATGTAGGTATATATATATGTATATATATACATACATATATATATACATACATATATACATACATATACATATGTATGTATATGTATATATATGTATATATATATGTATATGTATATATATGTATGTATATATATATAATATAAATCAAGATAGCCGTTAACACTGTTAAATTACATATATAAATATATAATTTATATATATATATATACATGTGTATATATGTATGTATATTTTATATAATATATATGTATAATATATATATATATATGTATATGTATATATGTATATATGGATATGTATGTATATATGTGTGTATATATATATGTATGTATGT
>NW_022751777.1:471843-479084 GCF_011630105.1 Anneissia japonica
CTAAAATATTTAATAATAATAATAATAATAATAATAATAATAATAATAATAATAATAATAATAATAATAATAATAATAATAATAATAATAATAATAATAATAAATAACAGAATAATAAAGATAATAATCATAACACGAACACTTCTATTCATTGTTCACTACAACATTCCGTTGCATACCTAAACCCAAATCTGCATACACCTGATAGTGCATACACATACTAACTGGTTAGGCCCACTAACACAACAGTGAATAATCACTACAAAATCAGTTCATACGGTCTCCTTAATGCTGTATAATTATTGTTTAATAACGGCTATATGCAATTCAATTGATTAAGTACAGTACATTTTTTTTGAAATTATAAAAAACAGGAATCCTGTCTAGAGAATGTTTCATGCCGTGTCTGCGAAACCATAAGGAATGGAATGGAGGAATACCATAATTATAGGCATGTTAGATAGAATGTTGTACATTCTATTATTATTTTAGAGAAGGCTCTTTTGAGTAAGAAGGACATTTACAGATGAAGTGTAGACCACCTCAGCCCCACCATGGTTGGGGCTAAGGCGCGAGAATTTGGGTAAATAGTACCGCATGCTGGCCGGAAATGACACTCTTACAGTAAAATCTATCATCATCACATCACCATTATAGTCAACATTAAGTGCCAACAAATTTCTCATCATCATTTATTAGGGATTTTCGGAAATCATAGAGATCTAATTAATCCCTGTGATGCGCCATAGCAAATAAAACTTCGATGTATTGACTTTATTTTACCTAATTTATGTGCCGAAAACCAATGTTGTCTTTACTTGGCTTTTTTTATATACTTCTCAAATTATAATAAAGGCACGCGCACTCGAGTCGTGTATAGATAATTTCAGTAGCGGAATCAAGGAACACCCAGCCGGCCAGGCCCCTCACCCCCTAATTATTTTTTTAATTTAAAAAGAATTGTGAATAAAAGAAAATTCTACTGAAATTTTGAGTCTAAGCGTGCCATTTCCGGCCTCTAGAAGTGCCATACCCATAAAATTTCTTTCCTCAGCCCCATCCATGGTGGGCTAAGGTGGTTATGAAATTCCTTCTCTGGACCCCCTTTATTTCAAATTCCTGGATCAGCCACTGAATTTAGATATTTGTGGGCAGAGATACCGGTATCTTGCTATATATAAGAAGGTGTATTATGGATGTACAGCGCTCTTTCGTTAAAACCTGGGTCTTAATGCAGTTCATTACAACAATTTTCAGGCATTTTTTTTTACTTATGAAATCACATTGCCGCCGAAAAGTGGGGGGGGGGGTTATAACCAACCCCACCTTAAAAATATGTTCACCCTACCATTATCTGTGCCCTTGTGAGATAAGAAGCACACAAAACATTAGTTAGCATTTTTTTTTTCACAAACATAAATGTGATTTGCTTAATTTATCATTACAATATAACATCGGAGATTTTAATATGGTAAACTGCGAGTCCAAAGAAGAAATAACGTATTCAGACACCACAGTGAAGTCGTTTCATTCTTTTATTCACCATTGTAAGCCATGCGGATTGTAACTGATTGGTATTTAACATCTTTTCTTAGGAAAAAACCTCCTATGAATGCAATCAAAAATATAATAAGTTAATCACATATTCATAGTAACAACAAACTATATGAACAGCAGCAATCATGTTATAACAACAATTCATATTCGACGTTCATCCATCTCAACATTATATTCATTATATCAATATCATGAATGTATGAATAGCATATAATAAATAAAGCATCATAATATAATTAAGCATCAGATATAATGAAGCATCATAATATAATCAAACATCATATATAAACATGGACCAATGTCTACCTGAGTCATCAGTATCGGCTTGTGAATAGAACACCGGTTTATTCAGGTACCAATCTATTCATTCAATGGACCAGGCATCATGTATCGAATAATAAACATTTTACCTTTTATACTCAACCAAACAATAATAGATCAAAATGATTACAACATTGTTTCATATTCATATTCATATTCCTTTATTTCATTTTATTCAGTATCAAAATCGCAGTCGAGGATTGAATTAAATGATACTTACAATATTAGGCTTACAGAACAATAGAATAAAAACATATTACTCTAATTAACAAAACACATACTGCACAGACATTAAAAAAAAATTAAAACATTAAAAATTGTATAAAAATTAGATCAGTAAAATTAAGTTATTTATAAAGTATATAATGGATGAATTAATATTAGCTACCCGTATCGACAATCTCAGCCATTACCTTCAACACATTAATAGCCCTATGTAGGGCTATAAGAATAAAAATACCAATGACAACATTTATAGGTTTATACCAACATACTTAATGATAATAATAATAATAATAATAATAAATAAATAAATAAATAAATAACAGAATAATAAAGAAAATAAGCATAACACGAACACTTCTATTCATTGTCCACTACAACATTATGTTGCATACCTAAACACAAATCTGCATACACCTGATAGTGCATACACATTCTAACTGGTTAGGCCCACTAACACAACAGTGAATAATCACTACAAAATCAGTTCATACGGTCTCCTTAATGCTGTATAATTATTGTTTAATAACGGCTATATGCAATTCAATTGATTAAGTACAGTACATTTTTTTTGAAATTATAAAAAACAGGAATCTATGTAGGCCTATGCAGATAATATTAAACAGCATACGGGTCTTAATAATATACAAAAAGAATAAATCGTTTATAGTAGAAATTGTGCACTTTTGAGTTGGTAAAAAAGTTGGCCTAATAGGCCTACTAATAGGTTTACACGCTTACAATTTTAACAGCGTAGTATACATTGTTTTCACAATAAATTTAACCTCTGATAACCGTTGCACTCATAAAATAGATGGAGTTGTTGAAAAACCAGAATTCGTCGCCCCCCCCCCCCACACACACACGTGTCTAGGAGAAAAACCACAATTCGTCGGGGAGAAAAAGATGTATATGTATTTCCTACATATTAGTAGACTCCCAAATCGATTAAATAAGCCTTTGTAATCCCTAAATTGTCAAATTTTTCGGGGGCTTCTCGCATCCACCCCATGAAACAATTTCCAGATATTTTGATTGACGTCCGCCCACGCCTACTTTTTTCGTCGGGGACATCGGCAAATGCTGGCGCCACCACTGCTGATATGGTTACGAAAATTGTACAAACAATTGCGTTTTTACTCGGTTTTGATCGGAACAGTGGAAAGTTCGCACCGCACTAGGAACGAAGCACAAGTGAACAAACAAAATTCATGACAGTCATTCTAAATTGTTGTTCTTTCACTCGCTTTGGAAAGTGGAGTTTTACTTATGAAGATTGGTGAAAAGTGAAAAGTTCCCCCTACTTTGAAAAGTCAGATGGTGACCACGTCATATTAAGTTATAATACCGTATTAATGATATATATATCCCTTTACTATGTCATTTCTAAAATGTGACAGTTTTATTCATAATTAAATGCACAGTGTATTTGAACCTTTGTAGAGTTAATATTTATAATCTTATTTCGCCACACCCTTTTAGAAAATTACCCAGTCACAAATACTTTACAGACATGGAGACCCTTTTGTTTTACTTATCTATCAGATCTAGGCTACATCATAATCAGGAATGTCTACAATGGTAGGCATGGGGATCCAGAGCTGTCCCATTGAGGGGAGCCTCCACCATCCTGTCGGGGACAAAGAATACAATTCGTCGGGAGAACGCAAAATTACCTGCATTTTTTACATAGGCCTAATTGAATACATGCCCGTACGCAGGATTTTTATGGGTGGATGAAAATTTGTGGAGAGTGGACCAATGACCACGGGAGGCATATTCCTGCTGGGATCGAGTCACCGGGGTGGAGCCCCCACGCGCTCAGACGTTCTTGATAATTTGAGGTCTTAATTGTTTCTGAAGATGCATTATCAACAGTATTAAACGGTTTCAGAGACAGATTCAGGAAATGTGGGGGGGGGGGTGTGCTGGGAGGGATTTTCACAGATGGAGGGTTCATACCACCTCAGCCCCGCCATAGTTGGGGCTGAGATAAGAAAATTATATTTATGGTACACCTAGATGGCCGGAAATATCACTCTAAGATTTGTAAATATATCGAGGTCGAGTAAAATAAATTTCTGCATTATTGGACATACACATAGCCTAGATATTTCAAGCACAATGTAAATAAAACATTGTTAGACTTAAACGTAAAAGAAATAACGTAGGCCTATACTACACAATGAAATCAAGGCCATAATATTATTGGGCATTGAAAATACTACATTTACCATAAAGGTAATTTTTTTATGAATAAATAGAAATAGCTAAAGGCCTTTACGTCGTGGATGAGATGAGTAGACGTAAAAAATATATATCAAATCGAGAATGCATAAAATATGCCTATACTGATCTTATTGGGAACAGGTAGGGAAAAAATTAATCCATTTGTTGTTGTTTTGAGGCAAATAACGCAAAACATAACACTGCATGAACACCAGTAGAGACAAAATTTTGAAGAGGCGTAAGGTTTACTTGGAAGCAAAATAAGAGGATGCGATCTTTCCTTAGCTAAGCAGATACCGAAACCACCATTGTCAAGGCCGCATCAAGGAAACCCTTGGGGTTGGGGGTGCAAATATTGACCATTCCGTTATGGAGGGTTGCCAAGAATATCTGGCAGGTCAAGGAGGAATATCTGGTAGGATTGAAGTTTCTACGCTTTGTAATCAATTGCAGGCTTAAGTAGGGCAATAATATTATACAATAGGACTATCTATACTAGAAAATATATAATATATTGAGTACATTCATGACTGTCTTATAGAGTAGGACTATATATACACCACCAGAAAATAAATCATTATTAGTACATTGTACATTCTCGACTGTCTTAAAAATGTGGACATTCACCGATTTGGATGGGTGTTAGGCGAGGTGGGTGGAGGGCGTACAACAATCGCACCACCATCTTCTGGATACGGGCCTGATTATAACATGGTAACGATAGTGTTCAAATCCTCGAAAACTAGTAATATCATCGGTATATGCAGGGACATATTCAGGGGGCGTGGTGTTGCATAAAATGCTGTACAATTTCTAATTGACTGCTACTACTATAGAATTGTGACCCGTGCTCTCATAGAAACATACCATAAACTTCTATTAACAAAAGTCACTCGCTAACCTGATCGTAACCCAGTTAAATATTCATTAAATTAATCAATTTTTCACTGTACACGATAATGCAAAAAATAAATTTTCGGGTTTATAACGGCTACTGCTCAAGTAGTGGATTTAGCAAACTTACTTAACAAAAAAAAAAAAAAAACTTAAATTCGTCTTAAATTCATAAATCCCAGGCCATGTCTTTTAAAATACAGAGATGTGATATTCTATGGTTCAGTTTGGTTGTTACCCTTTTGCCAGCATTTATAAAGTTTAGTTTAATACTACTAAAGTAGTAGTAGTAATAATAAAAATAATAATAATAATAATAATAATAATAATAATAATAATAATAATAATAATAATAATAATAATAATAATAATAACGATAATGATGATGGTGATGATGACGATTAGTGAATATGATAATAGATAATAATATGAATAATATTAAAAATTGTGCTGAAGGAGGCGAAAAGGAAAGTTGTGATTTGTCGATCATAATTATTATAGGCTAGTAGTTAAGCTTAGTATATTTTGGCCCAAGTTGTCCTGGATATTAAAGATCTCTATGGTTGCCGAAAATCCATGATAAAAGATCATGAGAAATTTGTTGGCGCTTCATTTTGACTATGATTTGGTGATGTGACAATGATGATAAATTTTACCATTTAAAAGTGTCGTTCCGCCCATCTAGAGGTACTATTTCCTCAAATTTTCTCACCTCAACCCCAACCATGGTGGGCTAAGGTGGTTGTAAAGTCCATACATCCAAGACAATGTTTTTAAACTTTATTTTCTATGGTACATCACACATATTAATAAGATCTCTATGGTTGCCGAAAATCTGTGATAAAAAATCATGAAAATTTTGTTGACGCTTAATTTTGACTATTATAATGGTGGTAATACGATGATGATGATGAATTTTGCTAAAAGTGTCATTTTTGGCCATCTAGAGGTACTATTTTCGCAACTCAGCCCCAACAATGGTGGGTCTGAGGTGGGTGTGGACTCATGAAATGTCTCTCCACCTCACATCATTCAAAGCAGATCTGCGCCCTTCCCTGGGTATGATATTAATCTCCATCGAGTCGGCACGTGACTCAGAGTATGTCTTAGTAACTGCTGAGGGGAAGGTGCATAAATTTTGTTTTCAGCATGTGATCAGGTTTTTCATGCTCATTATGACTATTTTTGATAAAGAATGTTTTGAGCAGGGGGCAGTAGATTCAAGACCCCCTTCCAATTTTTTTTTTAAATGGAAAAAAGAAATTTATTTTTAAATTTAAGTCAGAGCGTAATTTTCGGCCATCTACCTCAACCCCAACCATGGTAGGGCTGATGTGGGTGGAAGTCCCTGAAAGTCTGTGAAAGTCCCTTCCTGGATCACCTTTCTTTTGAATTTCTGGATTCGCCCACTATTGAGTTATTATAATTATTGTAATTCTTACTAATATTAGGCCTATTTATGAAGCGTCTATTGCAAATTTCACTTTATCCTCTCAAAACAGTCCTTAAACGTTCAGAGTGCGCTACTTCCCAGGGGATCAGCCACCACCACCGGGGCTCTTGGCGCCCCCCCCCCCCCCCCCCCCCCCCCCCCTCCCACAGCCGTTGGAAGGGGAACATCCCACCTTCGCTCGGATAACGGCTCCCCCCTTTCAAAATCCTGGCTACGTCCCTGGGTATATGTAGTTCTGTATGTATTATGTGCTGTTTTCTTAAGGTAGCATTATTCTTTAGGTAGCATGCTGATTATCATCTTACAAATCCTGTACGTAACCAGACAATGTTTTGGTGAGTAACGAACTTTATGTATAACGATTTGTTTAAACATCAACCAATCTTTAAGTTGACGGAAAACATGCCGACCGACCGAAAGATTGACAGCTCGACCGGCAGTAGACGGACAGATCGACCGACCCACTGATCGAACGACAGACAGACTGATGTGCTGTCTGTGATATACTAAAAGAAAACCAGCAAAACCGTCCAATTGTTAATTTCTACTTCTATATATATATATA
>NW_022751777.1:481824-484273 GCF_011630105.1 Anneissia japonica
ATATATAACCTGCAACCTCTCGCTGTCAAGTCGAGTATTATACCCATTAGATTACAGAGATCTATTGGATATAATCGAAGATCTAACTTCAACGTTCAAAATGTATATATAACTATTATAGCAGTATATTTCTATTATATTGTGAATTTTTGCATAGGCCTATATACTTACACGATGTGCGGTAAAAATTCCCCCGGTGAAAATGGCCCAGGTAAAATTGGCCCCGGTTAGAATGGCCCCGGTAAAATGTCCCCCGTAAAAATGACCTCAAATGACAAGTAGGTAAAAATGGCCCCAATGATAAAATTCAGTAGATTTTTTTTAAATCTTCAAATATTTAAATACTTTAAAATAGCAAGCATTAAATCAATAAATAAAATAATGTCACCTCCCCATTTTAAAATTCATTTTAAACAATTGATTTTTGTAATAAATCAAAAAATATTTAAATGCTTTAAAATAGTAAAAATTTATTTAATAAACCATTATGATAAAATTCAGTAATTATATTTTTAAATTCTCCAAAGTATATTAATAATAAAATAGCAGAAATTGAATTAATAAATCAAAATAAACCATATGCATATTTGAAAAGTAAAATAACGTTTTTTAAAGTATCTATCGGTAATGTCAAATAAGTTGCCATTTATAATACTTTTTGCTGGAAGAATTAAAAATAGATGAATTGAAAAGTCCAGAGATTTAAAAAATATGTAATAAATAAACTGTCATCACAATTATACTGTAAAGTGCTAGTTGTCATTGTATTCTGTTAACTATTTGTATCATAGTTTATTTATTATAATGTATTATTTGCGCCACATGCCTATGATAAATACAGTAACTCATTTTAAAATGTCAGGTCTTAATTATGTCAAAGTTGCTTTATGTTTATTTTCTTCTGAATCTTTTTTTTTTTTAAATTCATCATAATCATACATACTCGTAAACTGTCACTAAAACAAAAAATCAATTAATTTTTTTCAGAACTATACTAAATAATGAAAACTGAGATATACTCAAATTTTCTTTAGTTATGTAAATATGGCATGAATTATTCTAAGAATTAAAATGGCATGTAAATAATTATGAGGGTAAGGTATTATGGTAGGGTTAAATGGTATTGCTAAACCCCACAAACCTCCTAAAAACACACTGTAGAAAACCAAGCCATGTAATTGTGATTGACTCACTTGGTCTATCAGTAAGAAAATTAAATAAATTCATAAGAACCTATTTTTTTTGTTAAAATGTTGATTTTTTTGTGTGCAAAATACCTGAACATACACCGCAAACCTCCAAAAACACACCGTGAACCCCATCCAAAGCCTTTAGTTATGATTGTATCAATGTACCCTTTAGTATCTCATAAAAAATGATGTTCATAGCAACTTATTTTTGCGGGGTTTAGCAATACCCAGGTTGAAGTTAAACATTTCTGGAAACTGTGATTCCCCTTCCGTGAAATTGGCCACAACTAAATTATATATTAACAAATGCTTGATTTATGTTGATTTCTTGATTAAATTGTTGCTATTTTTCAACATTTAAGTGGAAAATATAATGTTATTCATGACTTATTTATTAATCTATGGATATGTAATTCCTGTAAAAAGTAAAATATAAATGGCAACTTATTTGATGTTAGATTCTTTTAAAAAACAAAATTTTTACCAAAAACCAAATTTTATCTGGGCCATTTTTCCTACATTTACCTATTTCTCCCGTTTTTGGTGATATGTTTAAAAGCTAAACTTGGTTAGGAACTTTCTAGTATTCCTAAAGAATCTTGACGGGTTTAGCACTAAATGTGGTATTTGGTATCATGATGTCCAAATACTAAACACATCTCATATTCCGTCTGGCGAAAGACCAATGTGTAAGTAGAATGCACCATTCACAAATGACGGTTTACAGTTTATCTCCTTTTAATGATAATCCAGTGCTAAATCTCTACAAAAAACACAATTATATTATTCTTTCCTAGGCAATAAATTATGTATTTTCAATTCATCATGCACCAACTAAAACGAAATATAAGTCATCTATATATATTACATATATTTCATGCTAACTTCATTCCATCTTGCGTTTTCAATTTTAAAAAGGAGACAGAAGCAGCAATAAATAAACTAAGATAATTTAAGGCGTATTTCAGCCTATATTTGAAGCATTACTCTTTAGGGTGTAACTCTGAGCATCTTTATTTTCTGTTTCCTTAAGCGTGTCCACGTCACAAATGGGGCCCTCCTGATTGCACAGGTCAGTGCGAGTACTGCTATAATGGTGGCGTATGTGATGACAAAACAGGACGTTGCATTTGTGCACCTGGATTTGAGGGATCCGCCTGTGAAACTGGTAGGTCTGTTTTTCCCACATAGTAAATGATACACTTAATGCAAGTCAAATACATATAAATTTTATATATATATATATATCTGTCTCTTAT
>NW_022751777.1:484838-516906 GCF_011630105.1 Anneissia japonica
TGGTTGAAATAAAATAAATAAATAAATAAATACCCACTCTGACCCAAGACCACTGTTACGCGCCTGGTGTTAGCGCCAATGTGTGCCCTTGTGCGGACAGGAGATGTGCCCCCCCCCCCTCTGAAGCTGGAAACCTTGATTTTGCAAAATAAATTCATGCAATTTGCTATTATAGGCCTAATCAATAAATTCCTCATCAACCGATATAACCTTAAACATTCTTGGAATTGACATAACATTACTGATGTCGTACACACCCTTCAGTGTGAAATGTGGCTCTCTTTGCAAGCACATCTAACAGCTAAGGAAAGAAGAGCTTAGATTGGTACCAGATAAAGTAATTTTGTTATCAACATTAATACATTATGCTAATTTTCATCTTTGTAAGCGCATAAAGACAGTGCAAATTGTTTCTGTGACAGTCTTTTGAAGTGTGTAAAGCTCCATTTTATCCTATACATAGTCAAAATATTGGGGGGGATGATACAATGGACCATCCCCCCTTGTCAAATATTGGGGGGGATATATCCCCTCCATCCCCCCCGGGATCTACGCCTATGACCGCTCGCATATTTTATTCGTGTGGAAAAATGTTTAACCTATGTGAGAGGATACAATGTGTATACTATAGTTATGTCTTCATGGATTCATGCAGAATGTGAGGATTTATTACCAAAAGGGAGCCAGGCCACACTGAAGATGCTAGTGTAGTAGCAGCTGTCTTGTCAACGACACAAGCTTTTGCAAAGAAACAGAAGAAGTTCTAGGACACATTCCAAAACAAATCTGCAAATATGTTTCTAAATCGATGGTCAAACGGAGGTAGAGCTGTCATCACTGTGAAGCCAGTAAATAGGAACAGGATACGGGATGGAAGTGCCATGTACTTTTATCTCAATGGCGACAGAGAATCTCTAGATGGCTACAGCCTAAGATTTAGACATGTGGATTGTACATTCTATATCCGTTATGTCTGCGTCTAGACTTATATTATTTTCTTCCTCTAACATTGGGATACAGTACTATCAGTTTTTAAAAAGTCGTTATTTGCTACATTTTCGTTAATTTCAACATTTGATTGGTGTAGTTTTTTGTAGTATTCTCTCTGTAATTTTAATGTTTCTTGTGGGTTAGTTATTTCCACATATGTATTTGTAATTTTGTACACGGTATATTGTTTTATATTATTCATTTGTTCTAAACCTAAGAGATACTTATTACATTTTTGTTTACTTCTTCCTCTTCTGCCCTTCTAATCCTTGATTTAACAGTAAGACAATCTATAATGTTGGTTTAGTTCTTCTAGCTCTTGTTTAGCCATATCTAAATCGGACAAATTGGTTTTACCTGGCTCTTCTAATTTGATTATTTTAGAATTTAGTTCTGTTATTCTATTTCTTCTATATCTACATTGATATTTTGAATATTAAATAGATTTTTTTCCCACATTTAAATTTTATCCACTCCAATTTAACCTGATTATTTGCTATAGGCCTACTTGTATCTTCAATCCACTCATTTACTCATGATTTATTTCGTTTACATAGTTAGCATCTTCTAAATATGAGTTGTTAATTTTTCAGTGACATGGTCCCCTAATATAATCCTTTTGGTGTTTAATTTCAATTAAAACTGTAGAATGATCGGTTCTTATTCCGGAGAAAATATTACTGTTTTTTGTAAACTCTTTTAACTCATTATTAATAAGGAAATACTCCAGCCTACATTGTATCAATGGCTTATGCACTCTCCATGTGTATCTACATTGTATTATGGGTGCATGTCTCTCCAGATATCAGTTAAATCAAGACATCTGTAATTTCTATAATTTTTGAAATTTTATCTACTTCTTTTAATGGACAATTAAAGTGTCCCCCAAGTATTATATTTCGACAATTACTTGATTGCCGTTCATGAATAATATTTTTCAGTTCTTCAACGAAATTTATCTGAATTTTTTCAGTATTTGGAGCATAATATTTACTATTGTAAATTTAAATCATTTTTAAATATTTCCATAACTATAAATCTTCCATTTTCATCTCTATAGCTGTTTGTAACTACAACGTTACTCCCATTTTGGATGACTATGGCTACACCTCTACTATTGTATTTTACATGGGAAAAGAACATTTTCCCACACCATTCACATTTCCTAATATTTTCTAATTCTCTAGTACTATAGGTCTCTTGCAGAATTACTTTTCCCACACCATTCACATCTCCAAATATAAAGTCTCTAAGGTACTATAAGGTCTCTTGAGTATTGCTAAGTCCGCCTTTGTCCGCCTAATATACTGTACGTTTTCAAGGCACTGGTTTCCAAGACGAATGCTTAACATATGAGGTCGAACAACGTGTTGATTTTTTAACATACTTTTAGTTTTGTCCGCATTAATTTTTAATTTATATATATTGTACCATTCCTAAAAATTATTAACTGTGTGTTGGAGGTTAACATTTATTTAGTCGATCGCTTTTTCTCACGCATACAACAAACGTCGTTTACATAATATACGGCAAGAGCCATGAGCTACAGATTCCGATATGTCGTTAATGAAAATAAAGAAGAGAACATTACCTAGACCACTACCTAGTTCCAATTTCAATTTCTCTTTTTTTCCTCCTTGATATTGTATTTCCACATTTGACAACTTGCTTTCTTCCACTAAGATAATTTTTGAACCAGTTTATCTCATTATTATTGAAACCATAGTTGATTAGTTTTTTTGTAGCAAAAGAGTGTGATCTACGGTATCGAAGCATTTTGAAATATGTAAAAAGCATGTTTCAATCATTTCATATTTATTTAGCAATTCTACAACAACCCTATGTAAGCACGTGATTGTCTTTTTTAAACGCATTCGTCAACATTTATTAAATTATGTTCATTTAGATAATCGGTTAGTTGAAGCTGTATTATTTTTTTTCTAATACCTTTGATATGCAACAAACTACCGAAATAGGTCTATAATTACCGTACTTAACGTCTCTTTGTTTCCTTTTCCCTTACATATTGGTGTAGTTCTTGCTATCTTCCAACGGATTTCTCCGTTCATTAACGACGTATTATAAAATTTATAAAGAAAATCTGATATGTAGGTCGATGCCATTTTCAACAGTTTACTATCAAAATCTTCTTATTCGGTTTCAATATTTCTAAAAGAGTATTATGGTATCCACATTCTGGATTTTTCCAGTTTACTTTTCGTTCATCGAATGAGTGTGATATTTCTTTTCCCATATTGGTAAAATATGTCATTATTTTAGCAAAATAGCAGTTTAAATTTAGATTAGTAATATTTTTGATTACATTTTTTTTCCCTTGAATTTCTTGTTTATGTTCGATTTCAGGAAAATAATCAATTTTTGCTTTCCTTAAATTACTAGTGACGTCATTTCTTTTTTTCTATAAGCGTCTAAGTTTGGTTTTGTTTCGTGCTTGTCTGACAGTCTCTTTGCATGATCTCGTTGGTATTTCAACTAAATAATATCTGGTGTTATCCATAATGATAATCTATTTTTTACTCTCATTGATTTATATGGGGAATGTCAATTACATATATGAAGTCATTTTTTCCATTTCTTCCAAATGCTTTCATTACCAGCTATAAGTATGTCATTCATTTCGTTATTTTCTTGTAATTCTTTGTTTAAAAAATTCTATATCATAATCTTTATAATTTATAAATTGTTTTATGCCTTGTTTTATTATCTCTGTATTTAATACATGTGTAGACTAATGAGTGGTCGCTTAGTGCTATGTTCAATATTTAATGATATAACTCTAAGATTAATATCAGTTGACATTACTTAGTATTAAATTGAACGTAATGCATTAATTATAAATGGTAAGTAAGAACATCATTTTTTACTAAAACGTAGAACATACCATTATGTAGTGTCCTTATGTAATTTATTATGTTTACTTCGAAAGAACGTATTTAATTGTTTAATTAATTTACTTATAGGAGCATTATTGGAGTGTGTCTTTAAAAGCCAATCACTTTTCTCTTTTGCTTCCAAAGAATGTAATAAATCACATTGTAGTACGTCTATTACCCTGTTTGATCGCTTAATTATATTGTAGACGATTATAATAATATATAAAAATACACACAGTGTAGAAAGCAAACAAATCATTAAATTTAGCATTGATACTGTTTGTAACTCTATTATTATAGCAGATTTTGAAGCATGTTTTACCCCCCCCGGCGAGTTTGCTTTCCGCCAGTGGATTGCTTTTCAATGTCTTAGCTGCACTTCAAAAATATGTATTTTTCCTGATATCACAATAAGTTGCAATGAATAGGCTAACCCATCTGTCCTGAATTTTTCCTTTTTAATGTGCTCGTTCGACTTCGATTTCGTCTGCCCCGTCCAACTTCGTATGATCTGTTAATATACCCTCAACTAATTCTTTACACGTCATGTTGTTTTCTTGATCCTCCGGGACATTGTGGATTATGATATTATTTCTTCTGGACCTATTTTCAAGATCCTCTATTTTTACTTCTAACATTTGTACCTCTGGCACATTTTGTTTTTTTTTCTTTCCATGGAGTTTAATCTTTGTATGTATTAATCGTCAGCTGTTTCTATTGATCGTTTTAGTGGTTTCAGCCGAGTGTTTTTAGAGCCTCTCATTGGAGCTAATGATGATCATGATCATAATCATGATCATCATTATCATAATAATAATAATAATAATAATAATAATAATAATAATAATAATAATAATTGGCCGCTAATACTACTAATAATACTAAAAATTCTTGGCCCTAACGGCTGCCCATACAAACATGATCTATTAACAAACGGAATCTATTACTAGGCTTATTACTAATCAATCCGCAGGGTATTCCCAGAGCTCCTCATCGGAGCTAAAAAGTGCAGAAGCCATCCATGTCGGTGCTGTGCCCTCCTATAACTTGATCTACATAGATTTAGTAGGGTAAATAGTAGATTTATTGTGTTACGGATGTGATCAGAACAAAAGTTGACAAGGCCATTTTATTCGAAGTTTCCTTTTTTTAAATTTATTTATTGAAGCATTACCAGCATTAATAAAAATAATACAAAAAATGAAAAACCGAAAGCGAAAAGTAAATAAAATGTCCTTGTCAAATGTTGGAGTGAAATTTATTATATTTGTACTTACACAAAGTTCACATGCTAATATTGATGTAATCAATGTAATCAGTGTATAGTAATTTTCAATATTTACTTTAATTGAATAGTATTGATTTCAATTGTGTTCACTATCTAATTAACTTACGAAATTGAAGTTGACATCCTTTAATTATTTACATTGAATATCCAGAGTGTGGTGGTAACAAGTTTGGATTTGACTGTGAACAGGTATGTACTAAAGAGGATAGTCCTAATGCATGTGGAGGTGAACAATACTGCTTACCGGACCCATACGGATGTAGCTGTGTTACAGGATACACAGGTCTGGACTGTCTGACACGTAAGACGAATTATGATATGTTCAGTTTACAATATACAAACCCTATTAAACTAAAATAACTGTGCCTTTGATATTTATATGGAAAATACTCTAATTATTTACAGCTTGTATAGAAGGGACATTTGGAGCAGGATGTGCACAGGTATGTCACTGTAATAGTGGGACATGCGACAGGTACACCGGAAAGTGTACTGGCAGTGATACGACGTGTCAATCACGGTGGACAGGATCAAATTGTCAAGGTAGGCCTAATCTGAAATTGTTACTGTATCGATTTGTTGGGGGTTTTTTTTCGAATTAAACATGATAGTTGAAAATATATGATTTGAAGCAAATTGTGTATGTATGTGTATATGTATGTATGTATGTGTGAATATGTGTGTGGGAGGGGTGTGTGTGTATGTGTGTGCGTCTATGCATGTATGTATTGTGTGTGTATCTATGTATATGTAAGCATGTGTGTATGTGTGTGTATACATATATATATGTATATGTATATTGTATATATATATATATATATGTATATGTGTATATATATGTTTGTGTGTATGTGTATATGTATGTGTGTATAAGTGATGTATTAACCAACTTACTTATATTATTAGTATTAGTATTTATTTTTATCTCTATTACTATTTTTGTAAACCCTTTTTTTATTTATATTTCGTTCTACCGCAGTATTTTCTTTCTTCTCTGTTATAAAAGAGAAGCAATAAAGTTACTTACTAACTTTCTCATAATCACCTCAAAATAGTTTAAAAATGAGTAACTTTCTGTGTTTTCAACTAAATATCCGAATTAAACTCCGCGTCAATAATAATGTTGATTTTAGGATGTGGAAGCAAAAAAAAAAAGTGAGGAGAATCACAATTAGTAGATGTCTCAGTTGATATGGTTTATATTAATACCTCACAATACATAAATATACACGCAATAGTGCATTATTAAACTTTTGTGAGGAGATAATGTTGAAAGAATTGTATAGTACTGTTAATTTACGGTATTTTAGAAAATTCACTGTCCACTATCTTTTTGTAGAATGTAAAACTGGTTATTTTGGAGAAAACTGTGAATTGGAATGCACTAAATGTACATCATGCCATAGATTGGGGTGCTTGGAAGGATCATGTTATACTAATTGGCTAAAACCCTATTGCGAAGTCGGTAAGCAATAACTAATATCGATATATGATTTATTTTGTCTTTAGGCTACTAGATAGGCCTGCAAAAAATTACGGGTACCCAGTACTCGACTATACTAACAAATGGCTATTGTGGAGCTCTCCACTAGTGAAAAGTAATTAGGCCTACTTTAATTTTTTTTTTAAACAGAAACGTAAACTTTTTTTTAAATTCCAATTCATAATTATTACATAATGTTTTGCTGTTTTTAAGTTATATGCCTAAAATTATAAGACTGCAATATAATTAATTTCATTCTAAACCTCTGTTTCAATATTCCAAATAGGCCTATGTTACCTGGCTTTAAAAATCAAATTTAAATAATTAAACAGAAGCATTTAAAATCATAACTAAGTGATATTACAAAAATTATAAATAAACTAGGCCTATAACAAGAAATGAATGGTATTCTTTATTAAGAAAATATTTATTCGTAATATTTAGTACGTAAATATATATATATATATATATATATATATATTTCTCTTACGCTGTGTTAAATAATATATTTATAGGAGTCTTTAATGCTACATTTACACCAGCAAATGACGGTTATGTGACAGATGTTTACTGTACAATATACCATGGTGGTGCGAGAGAGGTTGACGTCATACTTATGGCAACGAAAGATGACGTTAGCGAAAATATTACGACATCACAAAAACAAGATAGCCGAGAAATTGCATCATATAAATTCTCTGTGCTATCTGATATGAATTCAACATACACGTGCGTAATCCTAAACGCGAATGAAATGGCAAAACTTGTTATTCTTCCTGTTATAATATTTCGTAAGTGGTGTTTCAATTTCAAAATTTACCACTAGCTATCAAGTTGTTTAAGGAGTAGTAAAAACAAGGAAAGGAAACAGAGAAGCAGCACTAGGAGCTATCAACATCCAGTCCATGTCGGTTTTTTACATGAACAATTCTGGTTTAAAGAAATAACAAAATCGATACATTGAATGTTTAATCCATTTTTAAATTATCATAGTTAAAACCAACTTGTTACAAATTTGATGATTATCATGATATGACGATTTTGGTTGAATTCAAAACAGGATTGCCTTCATACAATGGAAGTCTGCAGATTGATATGACTACGAGTTCTGCAATAAGTATTAAGTGGAGTGCGTGGGCCAACACTACAGACGAAGGAGATGGGCCTGTTATTGGATACATTATTCATCATAGATTTAGCAATGCCGAAACCGACGACTGGAAACAATCACGAATTCATACTACATTGTCAGCAACTGTTTCTGGGTTGCTGTGGGATACAAATTACACTTTTGCAGTGTCAGCTGTCAGACCTGGTGATGGCGGCGAAGGTCCAATTGGAATGCAGCGAATCAGCACGAAAACTCTTTGCGGAAGTAAGTTTTAATTTAAGTGGAGTAATGTGTTGTTAAATTTAAAAACAATAATAAGAATATTATCTAAGAATTCCATTGTTATTACAGTAATAATTCTAATGACATATAATATATATATATTTATATATATATATATTATATATATATATATATATATATATGAAATCAAAGAAAGGTAAATGCATTGTTTTAATAAAGGACATAATAATACATCGTGTAGCATAGCTCTCAACGAATGTTGTACTATAAATAAATAGAGAAATATTGTAATAATCTGGCAAGGCAAGCGTAATAACCATTAGACCACTGAGGCTTCATAGTTGAGCAGATTCAAATAATCAGACACTCAGTATGTACGGCTGGAAACGAATGGTAGCCTATAATATAAATCAAGTTAGCCGTTAAATCATATACATTGTATTAGGAAATTATACTTCTAGATAATAATAGGCATCTTCTTTTAAAAATAATTACCCAAATCTGAAAGTTTGTACGATACGATTTATTGGGTTCACTTTCAGATCAGTGGCACCCATCACTTTGATATGGTGCACCAAAGAACAATATAAAAAATAAACAAAAGAAAGCAAATGACAGTTCAAAAATAATAAATGGGTAAATAGCATAACAAAAAGTAAACCAAGCAATTTACAGTGCAGTTTTACCCTTATTTGCATATATAATGAAAACTTGGAGACCTCTGCTCACTGAACGGTTCACTGCACACCTTAACACAGTAAATGAGTCAAAACGAGACCCCCTTTTCTCACAAAATCGACTATATAATTTGAATGGTTTCATTTGGCAATCTGGGACGATCGGATTTATAAAACTAGATGTCTTAAGCTTTATAATCATCTATATATTCTTACAATTAATTAATGCAAAATTGAGTGATCTTTTTTCTTTCAAAGTTGACTACCTCTTATGCTTTTGGATAGGAAAAGGGTAAAATTAGAGTGTTTTTGGTATGCTTCCTGCTTCTTTTTACCATAACTCTGCAACGACAGGTCGCTAAACTTTGGGGTGAAAGGTCAATTGTAGCTCATAAATTAATATAAGCTTTCTTGCCATGTAAGTCCCATGCTGGTTGCTTAAATAACCATTGATCCTTTTTTCTTTACAATTTTGTATTCGGAACTGTTTTTACCCTGGGTATGAATGACGTCACACGCTTAAGTCCAATAGCAGCTACGAATTTCGAGGTTAAATTTACCTGAATGAGCTTTTGTCAATAGCAGGGGAAAAGTTTTCATTATGTCTTAACAAATTGTTATATAATTAAGTAAGTAAACTAAATGAAACACACTGAGCTCCACAAAAACCTGTACCGGTACTTAGTAGGTAATTCCAGTAAATTTAAATTACTGAATAATAACTTCTAATCTATTTGGTTGCAATGTCAATTTGTATCTTCAAGAAGCTTGTGAAGAACCTAAGTTGATTGCTGCTATTTGTGGGGGCGTTGGAGCAGCCATTTGTACTATTGTATTGGTTGTGATTATTACAATAATATTTCGGTAGGTGTTAGCTCAACATTTCAATTTATACTTTGACACTGTAAAGTCTTAAAGATCTTAAAAGTAGGAGTACAGAAGAAGAGGGTAGAGATGAATAATCAAATTAAGAAGAAAAGTCCAGTCTACAACCATAGTTAAAGGCGTGCCAGACAACTTCATGCCATGACCAGAACTAGATAGGTAGGAAACTCACAAACTAACGAACATTCGGTTTTGTGAAGAATCTCTGTTAGTCTTTATGCATGTAACGGAGAAGGAAAGAAAATTAGGATTTTATGGTAATACAACTTGTCACCATATCCGAGTAATCAAGTTTGACTAGCTGAAACGGTAACCTGGATTGGATTTTAGCTGCACAGTGATTATACTCGTCTATTTTAATTTCAATATAATAGATATCACTTTCGTAACAAAGGCACAAGTTGGACAATACCCAAACGGTGCATCCAATATAAGCAAAATAGACTTAAACTAGAAGTTAATTAGACTAAAATGTATACATAAAATATAACTTATCAAAATGGCATGTAGTCTTGCACTACCGTATTATTTACAGTGTTGCAGTCAATATGTATATAATATCGCAGGGGGGATGTAGGTATTTAATAGCTACTTACTTACGATTTCTTTCTTGGTAGAGTTTGCGAAATATAAACTTATTATTATTGAAAAGGAAATTTAATGTGTTACGAAGCTGTAAAATAAATACTGTGAACATGCATCAAGCATACACGTGATGAGAGCTAGGTCCTACTGAAAAATACAATCTCAAAAAATGTTATCTAATGAAGGTGATAGCGATGGGGTGGCCATGGCGATGATAATGAATAATAAAAATAATTATAATGGTGATTCTGACGATGTTGATGGCGTTGAATATGATTATTATGAGAATAATGATAATGATTTTCAGAAATGTAACCTTGTAAAGATGTTGGCGATGTGGAGGTGAAGGCGACGAAGATGATTATAATAATTATAGTGAATAACAGCAATAATTAAAATGGTGATGGTGACGATGTTGAATCGGCGATGAATATGATTATGAGAATAATGATATGAATGTATAATTAAGAAAAAAAAGTACACGTCTGATGATGATATTGACTTGTGAACGTTGAAAAGCCATTTGTGGCTGTATCATCACTGATGCTAATTTTGAAGATGGAGCTGGTGAAGGGATGGGAACGAGGATGATGATGACGATATTGATGCTAAATGGAGATGGTCATGCTATGATGATGATGATTAAAAGGATAATAATAATAAAAACAATAGCATACACTGAATAATGCCTTCTTTAATGTCATAGAAAAAGACGTCATGGTAAAGTCAAGAAAAATAAAACTGTAGACGATGAAATACACCTTAAATCTGATGGAGATATAGGTAATAATACTTCACATTCTTTCACTTAACAGCTATTACCCGTTGCAATCGCCATGCATTAATATAACTATCGTATATTAATGTATATCTAATACATAGTTTGCAACTATACTAATTGCCTAATATGATCCGACAATGTTTAGATAGGCTTACTAAAAATAGTGAATATTGCACTATATATGTTTAGGCTATGTACAGGAAAGTCTGCCACCGACGGGCAATTTGGATGATGATTTGATGGACAGACCTTCATCCTCAACTGCTATTGCTATTCCAATTTCACCAGCTTCACCAGATGGTGAAATGCTCACTTACGAAAATGTTTCATTGAAAGCAACAGGATTTTCCCAAAGAATTCAAATTTCTGATTTGGTTCTCCACGTGACAAGGAACATTTCAACAGGAAGGCTGCACAAAGAATTTGACGTTAGTATATATTTTTGTATGAGGAGATATATTTAATGACCTTTGTGTAACTATGCCTACCGTACAGTATTGCTATATTAGTATTTATACAATAATCTTAAATGTGCGAAACTATTAATTAGGCCTAATCTAAGCTAATGTGTAAACTATTTGAAAGGATGTTTATTATATATAGGCCTATATTATCTTATCGTAGGCTAGGTCACCCCATCACTGGCTTTTGCTGTATTTTTTTAATTGTTTATGTTACCGCATTAAAAACAACTGAAATTATTAAAATATTCTTGCAGCTCTTACCTATGGGTCAGACAAAGCCATGGAAGAATGCGGAAAGAGAATGTCATAAAACTAAGAACAGATTCAAGAATATCATTCCATGTAAGCATATTACCGTTAAAATTCATAGATCTCTCTCTCTCTCTCTGCTTATACATTAATCCTTATGATTTTTTCAATAAAATAATCACATAGCCTACCAACATACACAAGGCTGCTATTTTATATTCTGGCCTTCGGCATTAATGCATAATGCAATGGTCAGATATAATTTGGTGATTCAAAACGAACAAAATTGAGATTAATTTCTAAAAATAATTACAAAAAGTGCTTAATTTTACATACTGAGTGTACTGCAATGAATAGTATTCTCGGTTGTAAAATTAAACTTTAATTGCAAAGGTGAATTAATAATGAGACAGTAGCAGTATAAGTACCGGTATATTAATTTTCAATAGTGGTTATAAACAAAATTGTATGATAAATAATACGGTATAGGCCTATTTTAATGATACAACGGATCAACATTTTTTACCTGATAAGCCCTTCAGACGAAATACAACTTTGATAAAATATTATGTCGTAAGAAATGTATTATATGTTCAATGAGGTTTTGTATTTTTCCTTAGATGACCACTCACGCGTCGTGTTGAACAAAGTGGATGGTAACCCTGAAACGGATTATTACAACGCAAGCTATATTAACGTGAGTTGACAATAAAACATTTAATAGATTTATTACGTAGGCCTATACAAAATTCATTCCCTGTGACACATGGGGATCTGCAGTAGTAGAACGCCACCCTGATGCTGAATCTTCGTAAAGACGGTGCTGTAATAAAAGTCGATCTACATTGTACATTGATTACGAACAAGCTAACAATTATTTTACGTTATAATAATATTTACGTTCAGTACTCAGAAAGTATAGAAGTTTAGAAACATAAGTTCGTATTAATAACGTAAGTATCAAAACTACATTAGATATATCATGAACAATGTGCTTTAGGCTTGGCACAGTTGAGCAAAATTGTTTCCCAGCAAACACCATAAACAGTTAATATATTTATTATAGTCAGGCTCCGGAGGAATAACATTTTTTGTTGTATAACTGATTTTTGTAAGACAGAAAAAAGCTGTTTGACTAAAAACTGGAGAACGATGAATGAGATACAGATTTTTGATTGAATGTTTTAAAACTGGGGCGGGGGGATGTAACCTCCCTGCTTTACACCTTTTTCCTCCAGTTTCAAGTTTGATTCCTCCGGAGTCTGACTTTAGTAAAATTATTAATTTTATGGTGTTTGCTGGGAAACAGTTTTGCTCAACCCTACCATGCCTAAAGCACACTGTACATGATATATAGTCTACTATAATGCAGTTACTTAAAAATGATTTCAGTGATTGAATAAATTAAAACATGCTTTTATTTTCCAGGGATATATTAGCCACAAGCACTACATAGCTTGTCAAGGTGAGAAACTATATTGTGTAAAACTAAAGTATTCTTCTGGGGCGAATCCATGGAAAAATGCAATGATTTTAGTACCATTTCTTTTCTTTCGTCCGTCCCCTTTTCCTCCTTTTGTTTCCTTAGTTTCTTTCTTTTGTTTAGGCCGAACCCTTTCTCTCACCCCTCTCTCTTTCTTTTAGAGGGTTGGATTCTAGTCATATGCCCCTTCCCCGGATCCGCTCCTTTTCTCGTCATTAATAGCACATAGGCCCTATATATATTTTACGAATATTGTTAATACATTTTCGACTATTTCTATGTATAATCAGGTCCAAACAAAGATTCTCTGAATGATTTTTGGCGAATGATCTGGCAACTGAAAATTGAAGTTATCGTCGTGCTTACTAACCTATTTGAAGGAACAAAGGTTTTTATATATTCTACTATTCTAGTTAATTAAAATATTAATTATAATTGTCATTGAAGTTATCAATATCTTAATCACATCGTTATAGCTAATATTATCAATATTCTTATCAAAAGGTTATTATCACCTTTTCCATTACTATTGTTGATGTTGGTGTTGATGTTGCTATGTTGTAGCTGTGGCTGTTGCTATTGCTGTTGCTGTGGCCGTTGTTGTCGCTGTGGGTGTTGTTATTGCTGTTGCTCAATATTGTTGTTGCTGTGGTTGTTATTACTGTTACTGTGGCCGTTGTTGCTGTAGCTGTTGCTATAACTTTCACTGTTGTTGATGTTGTTACCGTGGCTGTTGCTATTGCTGTTGCTGTGGCTTCTGTTATTGAAGTTGCTGTGTCTGCTGATATCGTTGTTGGTTGTGGCTGTTGCTATTGATGTTGATGTGGCCGTTATTGCCCTAGCTGTTGATATTGCTGACTGTTGTTGTTGTTGTTACTGTGGCTGATGTTGTGGCAGCTCTTGCTGTTGTTGATATTGTTGCTGTTGTTATCAATATTATTATCACCATCAACATCATTGTTATTATTTAAAATATTATTATTACTACTAATACTATTAATATCATTATTAAGGATATTAATGTTAATAATTACTATTATTAGGAAAAATGTAAGAAGTACTGGCCCAATGATCAAGAAAATCTCGTGTTTAATGGCATCAGTGTGACTCTTCAGAGTCAAGAAACAAGTGAAGATTACACAATTCGAACAATTATTATACGGAATGTAAGGAAATACAGATTGTGTTTTATGTGATAACTCAGTACTATCAGAAAGAGACAGACTAGTATTATTCTTTCAAAATGTTTGGTTTCTCTTGGAAGAAAACTTAAAACCACCAAAAAATATCTAAACTAATAATGATAATAATAATAATAATCAATTATTTAATAGTGCATTTCATAAAAAGCTTCAATGCGCTTTACAACAAAGAACCACAAGCAGTAAATAAATTAAAATTAAACTATTTCCACTTCAAACTCCACGCATTGGATATAGTTGTTAAGGTCTAAAAATACATCGTAAACGTTACTGGAATGACAGCACTGGTATTTACAGGGTATTCCTGGCCCTGTTCTGACTGGTTATTTGGTAAGTTTGATTGACACTACGGAAAGATCCATTAATTTTCTAACCCAATTTAGGCTACTTGAATATTAATGGTACTACATGCATACTTAATCTTGCAGGAACATGATGAACTACGTACCATTAAGCAATTTCATTACACATCTTGGCCTGATATGGGAGCCCCTATAAATGCAGTTGCCTTGCTAAGCCTCATTAGGATTGTGCGAATCGCAAGGGCAAATTCATCAATCCCAGCAGTGGTTCATTGCAGGTAGAACTACTGTCTCTTATACCCTATATATATATATATATATTTATATTTATATATAATTATTTCATAAACATTTTCTGATTTTTCATTTCTGTGTTTTAATTTATATTCATTTGTTAAAATTTTAAAGCTCTAGTTTAATTTTTATTTTTTGTCTTTAATTGTGTGTACTGAGCGACACAATTGAACGTTCTCACTTGATGGACCAACTCACAATGTATATATATAATATATTCTTATAATAATAATTATGATTACTATTATATAATATGATTAAATATAGTTATAGATACATAATTATTATTATTATCGTATAATATTTTTAAATATGTACATAATTATATATATGTCACGTTTATCGATAATATTGTTAATGATAACAATAAGAATAATAATAATTGTAATAATTATAATTGTAATAATAATAATAATAAAAATAATTGTCTTTTAAATGTAAACTAAAATCATCTTACTATACTTTGGTGTATAAACAAGTGCCGGCGTTGGAAGAACAGGGACCTACATTGTTATCGACGCCATGTTGGACATGATAGAGGCGGAAGAGTCTGTTGATGTCATGAAATATCTAAGAGATATTAGAGACGATCGTGTGAACATGGTTCAGACAGTGGTTAGATTCTTTTATTTTCCAACATTTTATGTTTAGAATAAAATATACTCTTGCGTTCTGTATGTTCATTTTACAATTATAAAAATGTAAAACGATTTATCAAAATATTTACATCATTATTTTCAACTAAGCCCTACTCCTATATAAAAATAATATGAAAAAAATCATTTTCATCTGTTTCTAAGAAACGTTAGGGTTTTTACATCTTTTAGGATCAGTATGTTTTTATTTACAACACATTGGTCGAGTTTCACCTCAACAGCGTTGTTCAGTTTCCGCTTTCGGAATTTGCAAGTCGCATAGCACACCTGAAAAGGTTGAATCCTGTTACAAAGAGAACGTTCATCGAAGAAGAATTTCAGGTATTAAATTACATTATAACCGAAATTTCAATTAAACTGTTTTTATTTTTTATAATTTCATATTGAATTGAATAAATTAAATTTAATCTTATTAGGTAAAAATCACTTCATTTCATTTTTGCAGTATTATTTCACATGGACTACTTCCTTGGCCTGTTTCTGTGTATAATAAGGCCTATGTTTTTTCATTAACTGTATTTTATTAATGTATCGTATATGATATTATCTTCAGTATTCGTATATGATCTTATCTTCAGTATGAATGTATTTTTTAATTTTGCCAGGCTGTACGTTTCATTGAATTTATAATATACTAAACATAATTCCTATTCATAATTGATCTCTAAACTAAACCAATAACTGACAAGGATGAACAAAAACGCAAGAGCACCACTGAAAAAACAGTGTTTTGAAAGGATCTCTAATTAAGCTTAATCAGTGTAAAAACATTGAAGAAATTAAAAAGCACAATTAAATTGGTTATTATTTTACAAATTCAAACCCGGATTTGTCTTTGCTTCTATGAGCAGATGTTAACTGCTATTACACCACCACCACAGCCAGAAGCAATGTCAAGCGGTCGACAAGAGCACAACATCAAGAAAAACCGATTTGCAAATGTATTGCCAGGTGAGAAAATTACATAAATTGATATTGGTAGATACCCAACAAACATAAATCGTTGTAGTATAGAAATTGTAGTATCAGAAAATAACGTTAGTGGATTCAATTCAATTTTTCTGCTTTAGTTGACCGATGTCGAGTGGTATTGCTTTCGGAAAGCAACAGTTATATCAATGCTTCATTCTTGGATGTAAGTTTTAATAGCATCGTTTCTAACAATACTTTAAATTTAGTCAAATATTAAATCAAACTATATAAACAAAAGTCTTGGGGAGCCTATTGCCAGCTAAGATGCCAACCTTCTAACCCCAAGGTATGGTAAATTCCTGCTGTGTAAATATTACCAATGTATACATAATGACTTCATATGTTATTTTTTGTTGGCAAATATAAATAATTCAAATTTAATTGATAAATATATCAAAAAATTATAAACATGTAGGCTATTAAGCATTTTAAAAACCTTAATATATATTTTGTTTCTAATACAATTTTGCATATCTGAAGGGTTACATAATGAGCAGTAGGTTCATTGCTACCCAGATGCCACTGACGGAAACTGTGGAAGATTTTTGGAGACTAGTTAGCGACTGGAAAGCAACTACACTTGTAATGCTGAATTCAATGGACAAGTCAGATTCGGTTGGTAGCAAAACAAGAAAAAAGCTGATGCCACGTATTGTTAATAATTCTGTAACATTGAATTGGTTATGTCGATTGTCAGAAACCATTCAAATAACACTGAAGGCAAAGTACTGTATAGTTCCTCAATCATAACAATACTAAAATATTTTATATATCTTAAGTTCCATTTGTTTAAACAGACATGCGCACAATACTGGCAGGATGATGAGGGCAGTACTCAACATGTTGGTAATTTGAAAATACAATTCAAGTCGCAGGAAAGTAGAGGCGACCACATAATTATCAGGAAGTTCTCCTTAACCGGTGAAGTCGATGAAGTGAGATATTTTTTAACACGACTCTATATTTTTATTTTAACAAAGAATTCACCGCATTGTGGAGTTAATTGTTATATCTGCTTAAGAAACATTTTTTTTATATTGACTTGTTAACATATAGAGATAAAATATAAACCGTCTTGTGGTAATGCTTTAAATTGTATCAATATAAAGGCTGTTTCGCTATATGAAAAATGTATATAGAGTAAATTTAATGCAACTGTTAATTAAATATATACTTTTAACTTAATTGTTATACATTATACAAAGTGAAACTCTCAAATATTTTTATTTTCTAGCAATAGGCGTACAGAGCCTATGTTTAATGCAAAATAATAATTTTGAATTTCTATTAGAGCAAAGCAATTATATACCACTGCCAAATAGGAAATAGAATCAGCAATTATACTTTGTTATATGTATAGGGATGGTTTCTACTGGAAAGAAAAAATCGATGATAAAAAAAAATCGCTTTTTTCTCGCAGTAGAAGCGGGACCAGTTCGGAAAAAGCGATTAAAAAATCGATTAAAAACACGCAATGGATAGCGTGTTTGAACGTCAAATAACAATTTTGGCTGTGTACTTTAATTAGCAGCACAAAAAGTGATTATCATGTGAAATGTGTCCTCCGGGTTGAACCACGATCGTATCATGCACGAACTTTGAAAAGTCCTCTTGTTCATGTCCTAGTCCTATAAGCTAAATCGTTATGGTGGAGTGACGAAATCACTCATTTTGTAATTATGTTGTGGGGAGGATATATTGGGCCAAGGCCTTTCCGCTCTTCTTCTGGGCCTACCGTTTTCTTCTTTCGTTGTGCCGACGAGCACAGCCGAAAACATTTGCCTTCTCGCCGCACACCGTGTCCTCCTCTTCGTCATCATGACCGAAATTCATGTGAAACAAGAAAATATACTTGAAGTAGGCCTATATTGTCTTGTTTGTGAGAAAGAAACTATACAGTTTGGAAAACGTGTTGTATAAACAAAATGGTAACGTAATTTCTGCCGCGAAAACCGATTTTCGTAAAAGCATAAATGCAGTTGCAACGCGGGCGGCAGGCTGTCTGGCACTCATTAAAAAAGCGGTTAAAAATCGATTATTTTGTGTTTTTCAGTAGAAACACGCTTAAAGTAATGTGTGTTTCTCTGAAACTAACTATTTAGAATGCATTATATTGCTATTGAGAGAATTAGTATCATTATAAAAATTATGTGTAAAATTGCAAACTATTATAACTAAAATTTTTTTTATTTTGGATTTACCTATTATAATTGTGTAAGCCTATAATATTATTGTTAAGATAATTTATATAGAATTATGATGATAACGATTGTGAAATTAATTTTTTTTTTGCAGAAACGTGAACCATTGGCTGTAACGCAATATCAGGTGACAGACTGGCCAGTAGGCCAAGATAGCCCGAACAGGTTGGAAACTGTCTTGGAGATTTATGAAATAGTTGAATCAAACGTTGATGTACATAAGGGGCACCCAGTTATTGTGCATTGCATGTGAGTAAAATACGTAGTTCGCATAGTAAGACCCTCAACTTTTGACAATTAAATGACATTAAAATATATTTTTTTTTTCATTTTTCGTATTAGATGCAGATACATTATTTGATTCTTATACCAATTCAATTTTATTGACACTAAATATTTTAATTGTTTTCTAGATTTTATTAATGACTTTATATTTAAATCCTTGTAAAGCAGGCCTACAAATTTATTTTAAATGTATAATCTTGCTTACACAATGATAGAGCGCTTAGATCGATCCTGCAAGACAACAAAACTGTTCTTGTGGCTAAAAACAACGCTACTTCCTAAGCTTATTAAGTGTAGTGTAACTATGATTTGCTAAGGATTCAATGAAAAACACAAAAATGTAGTTTTCCTGTATGTATAACTTGCAATGTTCAATTCCACTAGGAATGGAATAGGTCGAACTGGGGTTTTTTGCGCAATCTCTGAGACACTGGACAGGATGAAACGTGATGACATCATTGATGTCTTTCAGCCAGTGAAACGACTTCGGCAGAATAGGCCAGGATTGGTGGAAAATATTGTAAGCATAAGGTTTATTATAAATTAATAACTGAATATGTCAACATTAATCCCAATTAACTTTAATATTACCATTATACTTCATAACAATTATTATAATCAACACCTTCAACATAATTATCTTCACCCTGAAAATCATCATGCTCATCATGTTTAATATTGTAACGTTGATATTGTCCGTTGACGAATGCAACGCGACATCATAGATTATTTTTTTCGGAGTCACAGTGGTGCAGCATTTTACAGGACAATATCCTCTTACTGACGGCACTAAAATATCTTTTCTCATCACATTGATACCGAATGTTATAAGACTAAATTATATTTAGGTTGTGTTACTGATGGATAATGTTTTGTATTGCAGGAACAGTACACACTTTGCTACGACCTCGTCGGAGCCTACCTACAACGCTTTGCAACTTATTCAAACTAGATGAGGAATTAGCCTACTCTTAAAACGAACTCATTTGGACTTACATAATCAAACGAGACCAGCACTTTACTTATTGGAGGGCAACCAACTAGAATAATGGTTGACGCCATTTGTATACCTACTTTTATTAATAAAATAGTATATAATCTCCAAGTTATAAACTTTACTATAGGGCCTATATTCAGATTCGGAATTTCTACAATCAATAAATAATGGCTATAGATAAACAAATACGAATAATACTATGTGCCTAGATACGGTTTCACCATTATTATTTTATTAAAAGATGTTGAGCACATTGATTTACAATTTTTAAGAAAAGTAATAGAAACTATAACCGGTAATTATAATTATATTAGCTCTTACCGATTATCGTAGCTTGTATTTAATAATATCTTAATGTAAAAGAATTTTGGACATTTTGTTTACTAGAGCAAAGGTATTTCCACACTTATCTGCTGTTTTGTTTAGTGCGGTCCAGAGGGTGACGAAAGGGGGTTCCCTGGTAAAAACAGATACAAATGGCAGCACAAACAAACGAAGAGTATAGTAATTAATCAGACCGCAACTCAGAAATGTTTAATTTCAAATGGAAGAATACAATTACAGTATTTTTTCTCTTTAGGTAATTGTGTCCTGTATTCGATATATCTATTGTACCCTTCATAATTATGTTCAACTAAACCAACATTTTAAGTCCTCATAAAATATATAAATTGCTCTTTTTCATTAAACTTTTCTGTCCTACCTTGAATAGCCATGCATTTAAAATCACTTGTGGCACAAGTACAGGGAGATTGTAATTTTTTCTAATCGACAGTCAATTATCAATTTCTTTCAAGTAGTGACAATGTAATAACTATATTATTTAACAATTAGAAGAAAAAATAGAAAATAAACAAATAAACAAAAGCAGTATGGGCTACAAGTTATCACCTTACTATTTTTGTAAACATATTATTATTTTAGGCATAAAGGCGAAAGCCAAGAATATAACAGTAAACTCTGCACATCCAATTTTATACAATTCTATTCTTTTATGAAATACTTAATAGTTGTATAACTATTTTTAATTATTTTAATTTAGTTATTATTATACTACTAATAAACCTGGTACAAAATATACTAGACCTCGCCTGTGTTGATCATTTGTATTTTTACAAATATTTGCAAGTAGTTAAAAAGTATATGTAAGCAAGGTAACTATTGTTTCACTTTTTCAAATGTAGAACATTTATTTTGCTTCATTATAATGTTACAATTGCGTAAGACTTACAAAATGAATTATTAAAAAATGATATAGTGATGGCCAATGACATTTTGTCTTTTTATCAATATCAGATTTGTTAATATTATGTTTCACACTATCATACACTGTAATGGGCCTACTTATTATATATTTTGTATTTCTTATCTTATATAACTTATTTTTATTTATTTATTTATTCACTTTATTTAGGTATTTTAATTTCAGTTTTTCTGTTTGCAGTGTTGGATTCAAGGGGGGGGGGGGGAGCCGGCCCGGGCTTCCCCAATTTTTTTTTCAAAATTAAACAAGAAATATTTCCTATAAATAATGCCGCAACATCTTTACCTTATTCAATTTGTTTATACAGGTCATTTCAAATTTATCCTATGTGTGAATTTTGCTACGTTATTTAATTTCAATAAACAAATCTGTAACTGTATTTTTCTTATAGATCAATAAATATTGTAGGGTTTAAATTATTGAACGTATGACATAACTTTTTTTTTTTTTTTTTTTTTTTTTTTTTTGTGTAATGTAGGGTGCTGTTTTTTTTTTTTTTTACTTTGTGTAATGTAGGGTGCTGTGAATTACCTGAGTAGAGATCTGGGAATAATTCAAACAATTTTACCGGTATTTATTTTTAAGTAGCATGCGTAGTCCGGATAGAGTTATGGTGTAGACTAAAATGTAACTGCGTGAAACTCTCACCATATGATCACAAACATTCACAAATACACACTTATACATATAATATATTTATAATGTATTAAGTTATTTTCCAATACTGTGTATACATTGTTAATATTCTTAACATATTGATAATAGCAAATATAATCAGGCTTATGTACTGGTACTATTCTCCTGAACAATAAGCAGGTTTGAGAAACATTGATGAAAATCAATTAAGACTGATGCGAGATCTTTTTCATATCTTTATTTAAGACTGATGTGAGATGTTTTCCATACATTTATGCTTCATAATAAATGGAATGTTATTATTATCTTTAAACTACTAAATTAATTAAAAATTTTACAAACATACATTATCCATGATTTTGTGGTGATGATCAAGTTTTTATTTTATTTGCTTATTCATTTAATTTAAGTTCAGTCATTTAGTTTTTTTTTAATAATGTCTATAAATTAAAATAATAACAATAATAATAATAAAATAAACCATAATAATCATAATAACAATACAGCAATAATAAAAATGAACCCAAGTTATTGCAATAATAATAAAATGAACCCACATTATTGTGGAATTACAAAATTGAAACCCAATGAAAGTGATTTTTTTTTACCAAGATGGCCTGTAACGAAATAATTTATTTAATAAATTCAAACGGGTATTTTAGTGTAATTTGTTTTTTATTGCCATAATTTAATTCTAAATGGTATAGGCCTAGCCTATAATGAGATATTTTAATATTATTTTAGTTTCATTTTCTATATACCATGACATTTAAACTACCGTGATTCTTCAATTTGGATTTTCATCGTATTATTTCAGCATTAATTTTGATTAATCTTATTACAGTATTTATTTATATTTTTAACATTATTGTTATTCACTGTTGTTGACTGACCAGGGTGTGTGTGGAAAGTTAATTAAATTGGTAGCCTAGAGGCTTCATCCTCAGCTATTGTCCGATAAATGTATACACATGCTCACTGGCTGGTTTGTATTTCCAAGCGCATGCTCACTGTGCTTTTACAGATAATTCATGGATGTTCTTTGGTAACTGTGCATGCACATGGCTTAGTTCTGAATTCCCATTTCTTAGTAGTCGAAAGCTACCGCTACCTATAGTTCCTTAATGAAGACTGTTTCCTCTTGATCGTAGAAGCCTAAAGGTGTTCTACTCAAATGTTGAGTCTAAGAGTGCCAAATCATACATTTTCTTCCTCAGCCCCAACCATGGTGGGGCAAAGATAGTATAGACCCTCTATCTGTGAAAATCCCTTTTGGGGCATATTTCAAATTTCTGTCTGGATCCGCCAGTTTGTTATTATTACAGACGCACGAGCGAGCAATCGAACAACTAACCAGCCACCCAACGATTAAATGAACATAAGCTTTTTCTACACTATCAAATTATATGTGACAAAAAAATGTGATGTGCCCATATATGGGTATGATGACGTCATATCACACACCAAATCGTATTAAAAAAGTAACGTGTTCAACTCTTATGTTATATCACATTTTATGTGACGCTTTTTTGATGAAATTTGATAGTGTAGAAAAAGCTTAATAATGAGCGTAAGAACAAACAAATTTAATCAACAAACGAATAAACAGACGAATAAATTAGGGAATGAACAAATGATAAATGACGAACGATTGAAAGAAAGAACAAAAAAATTAAAAAATAAATAAACAGGAAAGAAAGAAAAAGAATTTGATAGGATTTGATAAATGAATGAATGTAATAATGAATAGATACAGTAGAACCCCTATTAAGGGGACACCTTCGGGACCAAAAAGAGTGTCCCCTTAATAGGGGTGTCCCCTGAATAGGGGTACCCCTATTCAGGGAACACTAACCAAAAACGTGAAATTGTCCCCTTAATAGGGGGTTTTTGGCATGTTTTCATATAACGATGGCATATAATTCTTTATAATTTTATTTTTATTGACATAATTAGTTACAGTAGAATTAGAACTAATTTATAGCAATAATTTTCAATGCATATACAATTCCTTTATAATATGAAATTAGCAGAAATGTAACTAAAACAATAGATTTATGTTCAAAATATTGCTTCATGATGAAATGTTAATAAATGAATTAGGATCCTATGAAAGTGCTGGAAAAACGAAGAAAAATAAATCCCCATGGTTAAGGGTCGAAATTGACAAGATTGGTTTATACGAACTAACACATACTGTTACTGTTACGTAGCCGTCTTCCTCAAAAGACACATGGCTGCCACTGACGGGATCCGTTGACAGAATCACTGCTTTTGGCGTTCACTTGAAATCAATAATGTCCCATTATCCTTCACAGATGCAATCTGTTATATTTTTATATTTTTTTATATTTTTATTTATTTATTTATTCATTATTCATCTTTTTTGTTTTTGTTTTATTGATTAAATAACTAACTTCCCGAAACCCAGTATGCAAATATTACTCCAATATATTTCAAAATTCAATTTTAATTTTCAATTAATTTGAATTTCAATTTATTCAAAAAACCTCCAGAACAGAGAAGTAAAGTAGTAGGCCTATAAGAACTTTTAAAACAATAGATCAATTTCATTAAAACGGACAATACAATATATTAATACATATACCAGAACAATTAAAATAAAAGCCACAACAAAATTGGATAAATTCTCAAAATACAAAATTCAATCAAATCAATAAGAGGTGAGAACAGAACACCATTTTAACAGATACAAGCAATTAAACAACAACCCATGAAAATACTTAAACACACCTAATACTACCAAACAAAGATGGATTATTTTACTTTATTCAAAATTCTTTTTGTATTTCAATTTCAGTTAAAATATTATTATTATTATTTTTATTATTATTATTATTATTATTATTATTATTATTATTATTATTATTATTATTATTAATATTATTATTAATATTATTATTACTACGTAGTCTAACAAAAGCTTGCCCTTGACAAACAGCAGTAGAAAGGTGATGGTGGTTAGAAAATGTACGTTCCTTAATAAGTTGCTCAAGATGTATCGAAATGTGTCACTATATAAATAAAATGAATTTTTCTTATTTTGAGACTGTTGTATTTGTTGTGATACAATAGAAAAAAATTAAATGTCATCTTAATAGGGGTTCATTTGACCATTTGGCACACTCAGAAAGTGTCCCCGTCCCCGTAGTCTAACAAAAGCTCGCCCTTGACAAACAGCAGTAGAAAGGTGATGGTGGTTAGAAAATGTACGTTCCTTAATAAGTTGCTCAAGATGTATCGAAATGTGTCACTATATAAATAAAAGTGAATTTTTCTTATTTTGAGACTGTTGTATTTGTTGTGATACAATAGAAAAAAATTAAATGTCCTCTTAATAGGGATTCATTTGACCATTTGGCACACTCAGAAAGTGTCCCCTTAATAGGGGTGTCCCCTTAATAGGTGTTGGCCACAATGTTAAAAGATATATCGCCCCTCGTTTCACGGAAAAGTGTCCCCTTAATAGGGGTGTCCCCTGAATAGGGGTGTCCCAAAGGAGGGTTTGTACTGTAATTCAATGAAGTAACCAACGGACAGACATCCTTAATAGGTAGTTTTCGCCGCACAACCTTAATCTTAACTTTAACATTAGTACCCAACATGCAGCGCGTAAACAAATCGAAATACGCATGCGCAAACCCGTAACTAACGTACGTCAAGCAAGTAAAATCCTGAAATTAACGTACTCCGCAACGCAAGATGAATAAAGTATAAGAGACAGTATATATATATATATATATATATATATATGGTTTCTATGGAACATATATTTTGTGTTATATCAAGTAGCTTTTACGTAGGCTTATTTGTTTATTTGAATTTCTCACAAGCTAAGAAATGTGACACTGCGGGTGTGAAAAATTCACTCAAATAAAATAATAATGAAAATGATAAAACATCTCTAAAGCATTTAAAGGGGCTTTCGTTGCAAGTTCGAATCCGATTGTGCAGTTGATTTCACCATTTATTTGCTTTTCAGAGCACTGTAAGATTTCAAGATGATTACTATCATACTAATCATGCTTCAAGTAGCTGTATCATGCTTAGGTGAGCTTGCGATTATTCTTCAACACTGTTAAACTATTATAACATGAGCTATACATTTAAGCGCACGGGGCTTGGTACATACTGTGATTAGGGACTGCCAGGCAGTAAACGCCATACATAAACGATAGTGTATTATATATGATACACCAATGTTTTGAATCCTATTCTGACAAGTCTTCTTATTATTTGTAAGCTTACTAAGGGACCAGGATAATCACGAATAGGCCTATTAGCAGTTAGGTTTAGGGTAGGAAGCTGCTGCATCCACACCCGATCCAAATCGAAATTCGTAGAACGTTTTCGATACTTTACCACGGATTCGATTTTCTTTTTTCGTTTCGTTTCGCCATACGAACCGAATTCGGATTCGGTGTAAATTTACCTTATCCCAAAATTCAAAAATGTAGTTTAGCCACAGTCTATATTATCCACATTAAAAAAAAAAAAAGTCTGTATGTTCATAGAGTGAACACATAGTAACAGTGACTGTGTGGGCACAGTGTGACACGTTGTGTCCACAGTGTGGAGATCATTCCAAACATTTATTTTCCAAGCAACAATGTTTGTTTAACAGCGTTAAGCGGCATAAAATGTTGGGCGCTGTACAAAATTAATGTTATTAGTTTGTGAACAATAAAGTATGAATAATAAGTATATAAGTAAACGAATGTCACAGCAGTTCTTGTATTGGGGATACGATAGTGATTTAAATCTTCACGGTTTCTGCGATGCAAGTGCAAGGGTCCCTGAATCTGTGATGTTATATTAATTCACAACAAAGGGAAAATGCTCGCACTTTTTCAAAACAGGTTTTCACCTTATTTTCCTTTAAAAATATGTTTTAAACAGACCTAAAAAAAAAAAAAAAAAAAAAAAGAAGAAAATAATATTATTTCCAGAAAATACGAATATTATATGAACGTTTTGTTTGCTTTTAAGATAAGCACCGTCTTTTTTACTCTAATTATTAACTCTGTTTGTTTTCAGGAAATGAAGCACATATTACAGTTTTAAACATACAGCCTAACAGCAACTATCAGAACAAATATCAGTGCTATACTCCTTCTATTTTTACTAATTATAGTCTGAGTTACGGTAGATCTTTCAAAATCCAAAATACAGATAATTTAAATGAATATGACTGGACTGTAAAGGCAAATAAACATAAATATGGAACAACAAAGGCGTGGAACATGGGAGTTTACTACTGCAAGATAGTAATGGGTGGAGTCACTAAAACAGTCCAAACTACGAAGATAAAGAGCGATGGTAGGAACCCATCTATTATTTTGTCATCATTATTTTAAGGTTTCGCTATAGATCTTATGCAAAAAAAAGGGATGTAAAAATATGTAATGTATTATAATAAATATTAGGTTAGACAAATTTATCAAAATGAAATTAATTTCAATTTCTATTTGCTCAGTACAATATATCTGCTTTTTAACTGAATAAAGACGCACGAAGATAATGTTTTTTTTTTCAAGACACTAAGTAAAAATGGTTGATTATCAACATTACATTGATACAATTATTGTAATTTGTACTGTATCGTCATTATCGATATCGTCTTCCTCCTCGTCAGTGTCGTCGTCCTCGTCATCATCCTGAAGTCAACATCAACGCTATCTTTCACATAGACCTATCACCCAGGTTCCTAATTTATTTGAAGGGTCAAATTATTGTTAGAGTTGATCTAACGAGCCAAGGATAATCTCCGAACAGTTTGTTTTAAATACCTGTGAAACTCTCGAGCAGTGACCGAAGCCCCTTTGCTGACGCAAAGTGCTTTCTTTTGGCCATTTCAAATTCTATTTTTAATCTTAGCCTAAAACACTTTACCTGTAAGATCAATTTCTGATTAGGACCAGTTATAGTGTCCTGCAATTTACACTTTCAAATACCCGGAGTTAATTTTTAGTATACGTTGTTATTGCACTTGGCAGATTATTACTTTTAGTTTGTCTAAATATATTTCATTATTTTGTTTTTCACGGGCCAGACTTGATTGCTCTGTGCGGCCAAATTTGGCCCATGGGCCGCCTATTAAGAACCAGGGTATTATTAGAAGTATCATTATCATTATCATTATCATTTATCCTTATTATTATCATTATTAGTAAGGCCTTAAAATAATATTATTACAGTAAAAATATAATACTTTTGATAATATTACTCAATAATGTCGTAATCTAATAGTTTGTCTATGAAACTTTATTCACTTCCTCAAATAGCCACAATAACTCCATCACAGACCTCGAGCAGTATAACGGTAAATGTCGGAGATGAAGTCACTATCTCCTTTGATACCATTAAAGATGGCAAAGATCTTATATGGAGGAAGGACACTGTTGTAATAAATTCTGTTACGGAGAAGACCTTAACGTTTTCTTCAGTGAACATCAGTGACGCTGGAATGTACGAGGTGTATGAACGTCTTAATCGAGAAAATCGTAACCACGCGTTTACAAAGTTGATTGTACGGGGTAAGTAACAATGTGCTTGTGGGGTAAATGAAATATAATATTTCCGTTAAATTATGTTATATTGCTGTATATCTAAGTCAAATCGTATATTTTTTAACACTCACTTAATACATGTAAGTTTTCTATACCATTTAAATCTGAGTTATTACTTTATTCAAAATAGGGCGCGGAAGAATATCTTGGAATAGTCCCATTGCTATTTTCTCAGTCTTGAGCAAAGTTCTTGAAAGAAAGTATATAATGAACTACTAATGTAGTTTATTAATTGGAAATTTAATTTGTTCTATAAGCATCAATATGGTTTTCTAGAAACTTACAGAACATAAGATGTCACTTAATTTAATTTAATTAATACATTTCAATATGATGTTGATCGTGAAACGTCCTCAATTTGTATACAGTAAGCCCATTGATTTTCTAAAAGCATCTGATGCGATTGACCATGATGTAGCAATAATCTATTTATTTAAAAATGGTGAAAACTCAATCGACAGTAAAATAGTAAAAAAATATATTATAAAGCAAAGCTGTCAGGATTCGAACCTGCAATCTTCGGCTTTCAATGCGAGCATCATGGCTTTAGACCAACGATACATAGGTATACGCGCAGATTCAACCCACAAGGTACACATTAGGTTATACAGCTGATAAACGGAACTTTTAGTTGAGACGATTAGGCCTATAGCATCATGTAATTTATCGGTGTATTAGTAGATTAATAGGATGGCAGCCGTTTTAAATTTCAAGATAACCGCCACAGAAATGGTCGAAAATCAAATTATTTGTTTTAATAATTTCATTTCTCCTTGATCGACAAAAATTGTGGAAAACGAATATTAGCATGAAATTCAATTTCTCCTCTATAAAAAAAAAATTTTGTGTCTAAATTTTGTGTCGAATTATAATCATGTTATTGGGCTGTTTGAGTTTAATAAACATGGTTTCAAAAAGCTAGGATGACGGCCATTTTGAAATTCAAAATGGGCTCCACAGTATCGGAAGTCGAATATTTTGTTATGTAATTCCACTTCCTCGATCAAAAATGGTAGTTTTCTGTCTAATAATACGGTATGTTATTGGGATCTCCGAGTCCTGTCAACATGGTTTCCAATAGTTAGGATGGCAGCCATTTTGAAATTCAAGTGCTTGTAGCAAGTTATTATTTATATCATCAATATAAAATTAAAAAGCAGAGGGGACATGACACCATCTTGAATAACTCCATTTGTTATAGAAAAATACTTTGAGTATGTGTTTCCCCGACGGATTATAAAGCTGATTATCATACTAAGCCATCATAAATTTTAACAATAGTAAGGTGCAAGCCTTTTTATAAGCGTTTTAAATAAACACCAAGTGATTCACTCTATCAAATGCCTTAGAGGCGTCTATAAAACAACAGTAAATGGCTACCATTTTTTTTATAGTCATATATTACCTTAAATGACATTTCTTAAAAAGAAAATTGATTATCACCTGTATTAAGAACATCATATGAAGTTTTAAAAGAAGATTAAAAGATTTTTGAAAAAATACAGGCAAGCGCAGTTGGTCTGTAAATATCTTTCCTACATGTGTAACCAGATTTAAATTTGACAATATTGGTACGAGGATAACACGACACAATTTACATATGCATAGGAACATAAGTATTTTGGAACATGTATTTAAAATGTATACTTAATAAAATGACAAAATGCTCACTTTTTATCATATAAAAATGTGCTGCCTTACGCAAAGTAAGCTTTATCAAGCTCTGCAACTTTAGGTGAAGTAATACTGAAATTATCATAGGAATTCATGTAACAAAGCTTGTTAATAACACATTGTTTATCAGCATCAATAATAATAATAATTGTCGACTTATATAGCGCATATTGTAGAGACCTCTATGCGCTTACATTATTACCCCCAGATCACTGGATCAAGCACATATGGAACACACACTCGAGCCCCATGGGGGAATTCCATAATGTTGCAGCTGTATTCAGCGCAGGCTGTGTTTGAACCTACCAGGTACCCACCTGTACTCCTGGGTGGAGAGAGACAACCGTAGATAAAGTGCCTTGCCCAAGGACACAACGACTTGCACAGCGAAAGTTTCGAACCCCCGAGTCCAAGCCACAACCGATGCGCCAACCACTTCTCCGTCTATCAACACAATTAAAAATACTTCAAAATTACCAGCCCAAACATTATTATATTGTCTTCACCCTTACCTGTATCAATACAATTTGGAAGTGGAGCTTTGCTTCCTAGTATTTTTCCAAAAATAACTAATAATAAAGTTGTTTACAGATAGGGCCTGAACATTATCATCAGTTTTAATTTGTTCTTCATTTGTTTTACACCTTTTTAGAGCCCATTTAAATCTACCCCTACTGATTTTCAAACAATTGAAAAGATTACCGTGTCTGAGCTTGCACACAATGGGAAGGCTTCTCTTGCTATGTGATGTAATTCTGCGACATGGTCACTCAATATTTTAATTATGTATATAAATGGTCGATAAATGTTGAATAAATTGAATTGAATTGAAATGATAGCTAGTTCTAGAGTGATTAAAACAAGAATGTTAAGCATCATTTAAACATTGCACAATGTCGTCATACAATTTGCCAATATAAGATAACAAGAGAGAAATTAATGTTGACAGAAAGCTTCGTTGGCTTTTTACTCTCTGGTAATAAGTTAGGTGTTCGTGTTTATAAAAGTATGTCAACAGTGTTTGAAGCTAATATTGGATCATTTCAAGATGACGAGTTGTCAGGAAAACTTTTCAAGCTAACACTTGCTGGTGCAATTAATCATATTCGGACTGTAGGCCTACTTGTTCAAATATTTAAGAAAGGATGGAAGAAATAAATGTTGATATTGATTGATTGATGGATTGATTGTAACATCACAACCTAGCCTACCTATTTTTCTAATACTAGAATGGCCATGGAGTCTTCATATACTGATGATATCAATGTTATTGTTCTTGACATGGAACTGTTAAAAATATGTTAGATATTATACAAAATATTTCAATGAATGGAACTGAATCAAGCAAAAACTGATTTTACCCTCAGATAAAACTCTTCTTTTATTGATAGCTCGGTATTGAAAACAGAGTCATTCTTCCAAATATTGCATATGCAAAATGTACAAAAATATGGTCGGATTGTAATATTATATTAGAACGTAAACTTATTATTTATGAAGTACATGGACTCGATAAACAAGCAAGATCACTTATTATTATTTATCTATTTGTTTATATTGTGGAGCTACACAGCAAAACTAAATTTTACTATTGTTTAGTATGATTTCAAAACTGCGACATAATAAGCTGATCTAGCTTAACAATAACTCCACTATGATGTCAGCGTTTCAGTCAGTTGTATGAAATAAAGTGCCAAGGAGTTAGATCTGCGCGTACTTCCTAAATGTCTCCGTGATCTAAAGGTTTTTATGCTTGTCTTGATAGCGAGAGGTTGCAGGTTCGAATTCAACCAAACACAATTTTTCATACTACTGAAAACGAAACTTTTCGTATAATGGCTACGTTATCTTGTATATATATA
>NW_022751777.1:517535-518955 GCF_011630105.1 Anneissia japonica
AACCAATATATGGGTGAGTGTGGGTGTGTGGATGTGTGCATTGGAGGGTGGGTGTGACAGGGTATCATGGTTTCATAATTATGCTACTAATTTTATAGAGAACCTACGTACTTGTATGTAGCACTGTTGCACATTTGTATAATATAAATAAAAGATTATAACGATTTTGAATTTGTATGTTAAAATTATGCTGGCTATCACAAGATTTGTTCTTCTTTTAGCGTGTCCACGTCACAAATGGGGCCCTCCTGATTGTACAGGTGACTGTGACTACTGCTATAATGGTGGCGTATGTGATGACAAAACAGGACTTTGTATTTGTGCCCCTGGATTTATGGGGTTCTCCTGCCAAACTGGTAATATTACAGTTGTGAAAGGTTTATTTTAATGATAACAGATTCCCTTCTCCTTTCTGTTAAGTCTCCATTGTCATTGATATATGGCCTTTTGTTAAGTGTATTTCAAAAATTGTTTCTTGATCCATTTAGAATGTGGCGGTAATATATTCGGATGGAATTGTGAAAATTTGTGTACATCAAATTCTGCTAGAGTTGGTGCATGCAAAAACAAGCAGTTCTGTTTGCCTCATCCATACGGATGTAGTTGTGTGACAGGCTTCAAAGGGCTTAACTGTAATGCAGGTAACAACGCTTGTTATAAGGTATTATATTATGGTTTTTAAAACCGTAGGTGTATTCCGCCGAGGAACAAGCAAAACCTAAACAACGTATAGAGTACTATAAGCCTCTACGAGTCAATTTCTATAAACAACAGGTTATAGGTGGTAATAATTGTGTCATCTTGTTGACACGCGCTTTATCGTAGGCCTATTTATTATTGCAGATTACCTAAGATTTTATGAATTCTTACCATATTTTTGCAGCATGTCCATCGGGTAAATTTGGAGCAGATTGTGCTCAGTCTTGTCATTGCAAACAAGGTAAATGTAGTCAATACACAGGAATATGTACTGACGCCGAGGACTCGACTTGTGCACCTCCATGGACAGGATCTAACTGCCAAAGTAAGATATAAGACATAATTTAATAGTACAGTATATATGAAATTAATGATTATGATTATGATTTTCTATTTTCGTCTTTGATTGTCCAGTACATGCATTACAAACTGTGCTTTTAAGTTTATGGGCTTTTAAGTACAACTCCCGTCATCTCTACTGGAGTTTCCAGAACCCTCCCACTCGAACTAACCTTGGTCCTCGATTGGTGCTTTCCAACCCACTCCACCACCCTCCCTTGTGTTTTGTACATGCCCTACTTTGGTATACCTCGATTTGACATAAAAAAAAAAATCTTTATTTAGATCCATTCTGAAAAACATATATAGGTAATAATGTCTATTATATACAGTAAGTGTTTGATCCAACGACCGGGAGTAATGTTGTAAAAGTATAAAATGG
>NW_022751777.1:524412-528433 GCF_011630105.1 Anneissia japonica
GCCCCAAAGCAAATTTGTTTCGGTCAACTAGGTCAACTACCATTATTATATAATCACTAAACTGGTATTTTAGTACCATAGAATGCCATACATGACTGAAATATAGGCCTGCACTTCGTTAACTATTCCACATTGTTATTCATTTGAAAACATCAAACTGTTTGTTTTTTTAAGAATGCGAACCTGGATTTTTTGGTGAAAACTGTGAATTTGAATGCACTAAGCCATGTATATGCCACAGGTTGACGGGACAATGCTTAAAAGATTGGTGTGATTCTAATTGGCTTGAACCTAATTGCAAAATCGGTGAGCAATTTAAGAGATAATATATAGTAAGCGAATAACCGAATATCGAATAGGTATTGATGTTTTTTTTAATTCATAATAAAACAAAAATAATAGGTGATTTGATGTTTGAATTAAGACAAAATAAGCAAAGAAAATGTATTTTTGATAATAGGTGTACATATTATACATTTATTTATAGGGATCATTAATACCACATTTTCACCTGCAAATGACGGTCACGTGACAGATGTTTACTGTACAGTGTATCATGACGGTGCACATATGCTTAACACCATTGTTATGGTAACAACACATGACGTTAACGAAAACGTAACAATGGTGTTACAGCAAACACAAAATGAAAATATTACATCATATCACTGTTTAGTGGTGTCTGATATCGATGCGACATACACCTGTATAACTTTGCATGCAGGTGAAACCGCCGCACAGAGGATAATTGTTCCTAAAATATTTCGTAAGTGACATTATGATAATTAAAAATTAATATTGTATTATTCTGTGGATTTTTAAGTACATTATTTCCTAGTCATCACCTATTTATATTTTATATTTTTAAACACTAATAAATGCGTTAATTTATATGAATTAAAATGACAGTGAATATTTGAGTTATAGACCTAATTATGATACTAATGATTTGCATTAATTTCCGGAAAGGTTTGCCTACATACCAAGGGAATCTGCATATTGATGTTCCTACAAGTTCTACTATAAGTTTTAACTGGACTGCATGGGACAACACTACAAGTGATGAAGATGGGCCTGTTATTGGATACATTCTTCACTACAGACTTAGTAGTAGCAATACAGATGATTGGAAAAAAAGTCTATTTTACGACACATTGTCAGGGATTGCTTCTGGGTTGGTGTGGGATACAAATTACACTTTTGCTTTGTCAGCCGTGAGACCCGGCGAAGGCGGTGAAGGCCCAATTGGAATGCAGAGAATCAGCGTCAAAACTCTCTGCGGAAGTAAGCAACGAACATTACAAGTTCCCTTATTGAGTTGAGCAACCAGATGTTGATTATATACGTGCGCCTGTAAAGTTTTCTTGAAACTTACCCTCGAGCATGAAGAAAAAAGAATGGAATCGCCCCCCTTGCACGAATTCTGCATTTATGAATAAAAAAATAAATTTAAAAAATGTAAAAAAAAAAAATAAAAAAATAAAAAATAGAGAAAACAAACAAAACTGTATTCAAATTTTAATCTGAAAGTACCATTTCCGGCCATCTAGAGGTGCTATAATCATTTTTTTTTTCTTACCGCAGCCGCTACCGTTGTGGGCTGAGGTGGGTGGACACTCCATTTGCATCTATTTTGATTCTTGGACCTGCCACAGTTGGATTATCATTTCCGGGATACTATAGAAGGGTCATTTTTATCCATCGGGGGAAAAGTGAAGGTTTCGTCGGGGAGTACCTATATCAAGGATTAGCCCTGATAATTAATTCGTTTGTTCGAAAATCAGTGGCGGATTCATGGGTGGGGGCCTAAATTGTTCAATTTTTTTTTCATGGAGATTGTATTCAAATTTTAAGTCTGAAAGTGCATTTTCAGGCCATCTAGAGGTGCCATAATCACAAATTTTCTCGCCTCAGCCCAAACCATGGTGGGGCTGAGGCGGTATAGATCTACAATCTGCGAAAATACCCAGTGGCGGATTCAAGAAGACACGGGTTCCCTTAATTTTTTTTTTTTTTTAATGGAGATATAAAGAAATTATATTCAAATGTAAGTGCAATTTCTGACCATCTAGAGGTACCATAATCACAAATTTTCTAACCTCAGCCCCAATCATGGTGGGGCTGAGGCGGTATAGATCTTCCATCTGCGAAAGTACCTGTGGCGGATTCTAGGGGGCCCGGGCTCCCTTATATGGTTTATTATTACTTTTTTTTTTAATAGAGATACAAAGAAAATTATATTGAAATGTTATGCCTGTAAGTGCAATTTCGGGCCATCTAGAGGTGCCATAATCACAAATTTTCTTACCTCAGCCCCAACCATGGTGAGGTGAGGTACATCCTCCATCTGTGAAAATACCCTCCTCTCTTTTAAATTCCTAAATCCGCCACTGAAAATTACAAAAATTATGAAGTCATATTACAGTAGCTTGATGCCTATAAAATAACTAATACAATTCACCAAACTTCGTCAAATATCGGTAGCTTCCAGCGGGAGAAGCTACCCAAACGGGGACCCTTGGCTCCCCCATGGTCCCCAGCCTAGATGCTCGCTTCGCTCACATACTGGTTGTAAAGTTCCCCAACCCCCACTTTCAAAAACGTTCCGCCGCCGTTGTATGCAATTATACTTGATATAACCATGCTAAGGAAATCCGTTTTCATCAAGTTTTTCATTAATTTATTATTGCAGCATATATCATTATTCTATTTTGTATGTACAGCGCATTGTGCTATATTAGAAATAACTATTATTATTATTACTATTGTTATACCAAAAATGTAGATAGTCGAAATTGGATAGGCCTAAGCAAGCCATAAATTCTTATAGAATCAAACTTAGAAATTAATCCGATAATATTCTGTTTATAATATAGTAAAATTCAGGGCCTCGTGACCATTTTACGGGAGCCATGGTTTCTCTGCTGACTTGGCATCACTCGGGCATAAAAAAAAAATCGAGCGGGGGTACTCACTTGTTTCGTTCTGCAACTATAGTATCACTGGGCAGCTCAGTGTTTCTCTCGGCATAGCCCTGTCAATTATTCGGTCCACCCACTGTTTATTGATGATTGATGGGTTCTTAATGAGAAGTTTAATTCGTTGTATGCTAGGTAGTTGGCTCGTTTAATGTGCTGAAGTAGTGAATATTTTGTCTAGTGGCAATCTTGTAGGTGACTTGATGAAATGATAGTGACAGTAGCAATAGGAGTGATGACGAAACAAGTGAGGAATCGTCCTCTTATGACGAGTATGATGAAGCATAAACGTAATTGTGATTTATTGAAGTTTGCAAAAGTTTATCAAACAAAGGCTTATAGTACAATTTTAAAAAATGGTACTATTCATATCTATAGATTTCAATATTTTGGCATTTTGTAAGCCAAAATGTGCACATATTAATGGCACACATATTGAAAATGAGCATGGTTGTCACCCTAGCTTTTTAAAACTAGGTTTATTGGATTCAACTCAAACTACCGTTTTTGATCCAAGAGAAATGCAATTATATTCCAAAATACTTGCTTTTCTAAGATCTTTGTCTTTCATTTAATTTCTTTAGGCGCGAGCACCAAGGATATGCCAGTCAGCGAACTTAATCACTATCCTACGTGGTACAAAACAAGAGTATAACAATAGTAATAATAATAGTTACAACAGGGGTATGAATGGACCAGTACACCGGGATAACCCCCTTCTCTTCTCGAAGGATGTAGTAGGTTCTTTCAAGTGCACACGAGCCAAATGCGTACACTTGGCCTATGTTTTAAAGTCCTTATCCGAAAATACTTGTTCCACCACCGGAACCATTGCGAATGAGCCGTTCGAATCAGCGCCGATATTATAGCTGAAGGTTACATTTCCCATGACTTAACTGCTCCGCCAATCTCATTCTCGAGGTACCCCCCCCCCCCACCGCCCCCGCTCAATGTTATTTTTATACCTTATGGATGCTAAATCAGCACTGAATCCTTGCAGGGGCCCTGATTGTTACTATACTATGTAGGCCTGTACTACTATT
>NW_022751777.1:528499-555512 GCF_011630105.1 Anneissia japonica
GTGTTTACGTACTTGTTTTTCTAAAGTTGCATTGCTATCTGACAATGTTTCTAATTATATAAAAACAATTTTTATGAAGCATCGTTATGGTGTAAGGTTATTTAATTTATTTATTTTTTGCACAAATCTAGATACATAACAACTTTCTGTATTTTTTGTATTTAAAATATGTAATGGCGTTTCTTTCAATAGGATATTGAAGTGGATGCAGAGACACTCAAATGTCTTAATTTAACATATATTTACACTGTGTACTTCAATTTGAATACAAATGAGGGAGTTGGTGATGTGGTTTACCGTGGAATTGATACACAAACAACGATACACAACACTGCTACTGATGAAGTTTACGTTATTTCGATAACTGTTTCTAATAAAGACAGCGAAAGTGAAATTGTTGAAAGTAGTCTTCTAGATAATGGTATTGATATATCTAGTTTATCATCGATTCTAAATAATTTCAGTAACTTTATATAGTATTGTTAATAAGACATGTTAAATAATACTTAGGCCATATACCATACGGTAAATTGTTAAGACGTAATTTATTTACATATATATATATATATATATATATATATATATATTTTATCACTTACACTTACATTGCGAATGTTATCTCCACAAAGCTTCATTTTTATATATTACTATATCTGTCTTAATTTCCTCAATAGCGGAAACCTCATCACCTACAAATTCAAGCTCCAAGTCTGGTACTGATTTTAGTAGATATACTGCTATTGTTGGTGGTATTGCAGCTGCTGTTTGTTTTGTTTTAATGATTGTAGTTTTTATAATATTTTGGTATGTGTATTACACTTAATTTTATCAGTTCAATTACTTTCAAAATCAACTCTTTGAATATTTAACACGAATAATAATAATAATAATAATAATAATAATAATAATAATAATATGTATTGTTATTATCATTTAATTTGAATTACTGAAATATCATATCATTTCCAAAATACATATAAAGATATTGGCCTGCATAAATCAATAGTAGAAATACAGTAGTGCTTCTGTCAGGAATTCAACCTTCGTACTGAAGGTAAGGCGATTTTTTTAACTAGACTAATAATAATATTATCAGACATTCAATATACGCTCTCATTATAAAATGTAGGTTTGTATGTTGTTCGTCTGTGTTCTCACCAGTAAGTGGCGACTTTTGAATTTGCTTTTCGATGGGATAATAAAATAAGAAATTAACATTGTTGATTTGTAGTAACCTAAATAATGACCCCTGAAAAGTCGCAGCGGAAAAGTATAGTTAATATACATGATAAACAAACGTTGCTACAAAATTAACAATAAACACTAACGCTGACGATAAAAATAATAACTAAACTATTAAATACCCGTAGCGAGATGTTGTTAAAAGTGGGCCGGCATAATCATAACTAACGACAGTGACAGAGGTAGCTGTCGTGACAGCGATAATAATCTGTAAGACTTTTGCTATCTGTTTTATATTATAGGAAGATGATGTACGGTAAAGGTAAGGTGCAACCTGGGCAAGATGAAATACAACTCGAATCTAATGAGAAAATAGGTAGGAATTATTGATACACATACTATCTCTAGCAACATGTTCCATTTCTCATAACAAATAATACATTCCCTCAAAAGTCAACTTCATTATCATTTCAATTTTTAGTGTTATTTTTTTCATTTAGTCCGACAGGTTTATAATGAATGTTCAAGATCTGTTTTTTTTTAATTTTTTTTATTTCCATCTGTTGCATTTTGGTAGCTTTGAATGTTTTTTTGAAGTTTTTCCAAAATATTTGAAATGTTTACATCAAATACAACTAACGCAAATATTTATTAGGCATTCTGAGGCATGACATTATACAAAAAATTGGACAGTATTGAATTCTTAGATAATAATTTTCTGCTCTCGGAATTTAGAGCATTTACAGATAGGCCTGTGTCAACAGGTAATTCTGTTGATGATTATGATTATTTAATGGACGGACTTTCATCATCAACTGGTGCTTCCTAATTATTACCAAATCTACGTTCACCAGATCAAAAGATGCTCACGTGCGAAAACGTTCCAATGAAAGCAACAGAAACCACATTTTCCCGAAGAATTTCAATCTCTGATTTGGTTTTATACGTCACAAAGAACCTATCCACAGAAGGAATACACAATGAATTTGATGTTAGTATATTTGTGTTTAATAAAATAAATTTAATACATTTAAGGTTGCTAAATATAGAACATAATAATAAATGTACAAGCTAAACTTACATAACAGAATCGTCAAAGTACCAATTGCGTAAAGCTTTAATAAACTTAAATACTAATGGAAGCCTTGGTAATGTGAGCCGTTTTGTTGAACGACATTACATGAGCAGTTTGTTTGGCAGACATCAATCACTGATTTCCTTTTTCTCTTTTTTATTTCTAATGCTTCTCAACTATGATATTTGAATAAAGTTGATAATGATTATGTTAGTCCTTTTTTCTATTTTTGAATCACTAAAATGTTTACTAAATAATCATATTGATAAATACAACCAAAGACAATTATCCAACATTTTTTCTTGCAGCCCTTACCAGTTGGTCAGACGCGACCATGGAAAGTGACGGCCCAAGAATATCATAGATCCAAGAATAGCATCTCATGTAAGCATTAATGTTACTGTTCACGTCCAATCCAGGACTTGCCCGACGGTGGGTCTGATGTCCTCGACGAGAGCATAAGTTGGCAGGGCCAGAGGTAACCCTGAACCATGTATCCTAAATTTGTGAATAATTTTTATGTCAGCAATAATTTTTTTTTATCATTGTTTAATTAGAAATTGTTTATTTTATTTTATCCTTATCGTTCCCATGTTTTAAGTTAATTTATTACATTTTCTAATATAAAACCATATTCTCTTATTGTCCAATTTTACAAATCAGATATTACATAAAAGGCTAACTGATCATGCAATAGAATAATATTGCATTGTATGTTCAGTTAGCCTTTTATGTGATATCTGATTATATTATATCGTTACCGTATTATCCCGAGGTTCTGCTCGATTTTCATTTTCATTAGATAATCACTCATGCGTCGTGTTGGACAAAGTGGAGAGCAACTCTAAATATGATTACTACAACGCAAGTTATATCAAGGTTAATTTACAATAAATACTATGTCTTTTTAATATACTTTTTAAAATTCCTTAGATATGCCCAAATGCTTTCTTTCAGATACCTAATCTGCTCTCAGCAGCAATGTCTCGTTTAAAATTATTTATAAATACTATTGGAGTCCAGAGGCTCATTCTCACAAGAAATAGAACCGAGAACAAAAATCTATCGATGATTTCAAGCACACAATGTTTACTAACAAATTTAACAACTGTGTGGTATAGGTCCAACTACAGAAAGCAGGAATTGGTGTTATATTTTAAATTAATCAGTACTTAAATTATGTTTACTTTTCTAGGGATATAGCGGGCAAAGACAATACATAGCTTGTCAAGGTGAGAAAAATATTATACTTATCTTTTCTCGTATCTGTTTTTGATTTTAATCACTAATTCTTATCAATATCATACAAGTAACTGTGTGTTTATTCAGGTCCGAACAAAGACTCCCTTTATGATTTTTGGCGAATGATATGTCAACTGAAAATCGAAATTGTCGTCATGCTTACTAACATATATGAAGGAAAAAAGGTAATTACAATTTCTGATCAAATTCATATATATTAATAAAACAATATTAATGATGATAAAAATGACGATGATGAAGTCATCAAGTAAACTAACTTTATCCTACTGAACTTCTTTATATACTATAGTGCCAGTGTTGTACGGACAGGAACCTACATCGTCATTGACGCCATGTTGGATATGATGGAGGTAGAAGCGTCTGTCGATATCCTCGGATATCTAAAACAAATAAGAGGCGATCGGGTAGACATGGTTCAGACAGTGGTTAGCCTATTTTCTTTTAACTGTAATTAAAATCATATAATTTGTTGTCCATGTTTCCTAAAGCAACATTTAAAACATTATTGTATATATATTATATATATATATATATACACATATATATTACTTAATTGTTATTTACCAATATTATGTATACTTTTTCTGTACATTTTTCTGAAAGGTTGAAATTATTTGATTTATTTAGCATCAATGTGTTTGCATTTACAACGCATTGCTTGAGTTTCATCTCAAAAGTGTTGTGCAATTCCCACTGTCAGAATTTTCAAGTCGGATAGCACACTTGAAAAGGTTAAATCCTGTTACAAAGACAACATTTATCGAAGAAGAATTTCAGGTATTTATTTTGATTATATAATAATATATTATATTATTTGCAATCTATTTGGTATTACAAATAAATATGTGATGTTAACTCTGCTTTATCATACGCTCTTTTTTAGTCCACAAAATAGTACTATTAACTCCAACTTCTAAATTTCTCACATTTCCTTTTCTTGGTCTAATCTTTTGTATATTAGCTTCATCCTCTCAAAAACTTTCTTTCGATGCACTTACCTTTACTCTGATGAAGTACTTAACTTATATGGTAACAAGCATCACATAGATTCATAACAATGTATCTTATCATCACATGAAGGATCGGATGACATCGGAAGAACAAACATAGGCCTACAATATTACAAAAAAGCATTATCACTGTCATAGACGACCTCTAAATAATAAGATTATTACCCTGAACGTTTGTTTCCAAAAACACTAAAAATAGATCTACCAATTCACATTTTTTGTTTTGTATGAACATTAATTAAAACAAGGATGTTTTTGGCCCCCAAACAGATGCTGAATGCCATTACACCATCACCAGGAGCAGAGGCAATGCCAAGCGGCTGTCAACAACACAACATCAAGAAAAACCTATTTGCAAATGTATCGCAAGGTACGGTACGATGTAAGATAACTTTGGAATTTGGGAGTTCTCCTGGTCACCAAGGTCATGGGGAATGGACTAGGAAGTGGATCAGCCCAAACGTAATCTAACCAATTAGACCATGGAGGTATAAAAATAGACTAGCCCTCCAATGCCCTGTTGTTTTTGGCAAGATATGCAAATTAACTACATAAGTTGAGTACAGTTAAGGAGATCTAGAGTAGGAGTGATGCTAGAGATTTCTTCTTGGACGGCTGGATTGTTATACCTCTGATCAGTAAGATAAGTGTACCAGGATTCTATGTGTCTGCCCCTATAAAGTGGAAAAGTGATTGGTTTTTAGTATCGACAAATTATGAAGGTGTAATGCTTTATTTATCAAGGACACAACGGAATGCACAGATAGTATTCTGACCCTCGGGCCATATTGTGCAGAGCCACGTCCACTACGACAACTACTCTCAGATAATCTGAGAGGAAAACAAAATAGTTTCCATGGAGTTAAATATTTTCATCATGGTGAAATTCCATTCTGTATAATATTTACACTATAACATTTCAATTATTTCGTACTTCATCTGAAACTATGTCCCGTAATATATACAACACTAACAGCAATATAGAATGACAATTTTCCTGTTTCAGTTGATCGATCACGAGTGATACTGAATTTTGAAAGCAACAATTATATCAACGCTTCATTTGTGAATGTAAGTTTAAAATGCAAGCATTAACATTAAGCTATTAAACAAAACAAAAATGCTAAATAGGATTAATATTAGAGCAGTTTAGCTCAGTCGGCTAATCTGGTAGTAGCCACTGTGTTTGCGCTGAACCGTGGAGATCTGTAGTCCCCGGTTCAATTCCCATCGCTCTGCCTCTCCTTGTATTTCAGCTGGAGGGCTGAGATACAAGTTATAATAGCGCACCGTCTTTCGGATGAGACGTTTAAGGCGTTGGTCCCGTGTGCATTTATGGGCCCATGTGCACGTTAAAGAACGCAGTACACTCCTCGGAAAAGAGTAGGGGATTGTATCCCGGTGTACTGCTCAATCCCCACCAGTAGGACCCCACTGGAAATAAGTCTTCTTCTAGACTTTCGTGGGCTATCCTTGGTGTTTACACCGAATAAATCCAATCAAAATATTATGATGAATCATAACATGCAATATTTAACTTTAATATGTCTACAAAAAGTTTAATATTTTCCTGCCACTTCGTCATACGATATGCAAAGCCTTTACGTAAAAGGAGAATCTTTAAAATTAAGTCATCCAACAAAAGTCTTTTCTTTTTGGAGGCATCAAGCTTTTTAATAGGTTCGTGTCTTCTTGTACTTATTTATACCATACCTTCAATGTTTAGACAATTATTAATTAAAATAGGAGTCATTGGATACAGTGTGCGATAACTAATTCAGATCCATAAGCTGCAGGTAATAGCAAATAAAATTTGAAGACAAAGAAAAACATGATATAAGTGTGTAGTACAGGAACGTCGCTATATATTTTATTTCTCTTATTAATATTATAACATTATTCTTTTGTATATTAAGAGTTACAAAGCATTCAACAAATTCATTGCTACTCAGATGCCACTAACAGAAACTGTAGACGATTTTTGGAGGCTAGTTCACGATTGGAAAGCAACTGCGATTGTGGTGCTTAATTCAATAGACTTGGTTAGTAGCAAAGCAAAACACTTTTTAATACCATATGTGGCATAGACAAGCCAAACTATTCACTTGTCGGAAATCTTGTTCAAAAACATGCTTAAAGATGTACTGTGCCTTGGCAATTACCAAAATCATAAAAAAATAATTTTTAAATTAACTTGCTCATTTTGCAGTAACATACAAATTATTAACTTGAGCATAGAAATCATTAAATTTAAAAAAATTGTTCTCTGATTTTTTAACTGGATAATTATAATAAAGATAATGAAACACTTCCAGTGACTGAAGTGTTTCTATCATTTTTTCGCTGTAATACACTACACTAATTTCTATGTTCAAGTTGATAATTTTTATGTTACTTCAAAATGGGCAAGTAAAATTCCAAAACGATTTTTATGTTGTTTTTTTTTTCAAGGGACACAGTACATCTTTAAATGTCAAAATTGTTGAAATCTATTTTGTTGCACTAAACTATTACAAAATATTTAGTTCCTTATTCTTAACACTACTAAAATAATTTCGATAGATCTATATTTCCTTCGTATCGGTTTAAACAGAAATGCGCACAATGACAGAACCCATTCAAAGATTACTAATTACAAAATATTTAGTTCCTCATTCTGAACACTACTAAAATAATTTTGATGGATCTACATTTCCTTCGTATCGGTTTAAACAGACATGCGCACAATACTGGCAGGAGAATGAGGGCAGTACTAAACATGTTGGCAATATGAAAATACAACTCAACTCGTATGAAAGTAGAGGCGATCACATAATTATCAGGAAGTTTTTCATAAACGATGAAGTCGATGAAGTGAGTTATTTTTTAACATAACTCTATATTTTTATTTTATGATCAAAGAAATCACCACAATGTGGAATTATTGTTATATTTGCTTAATAAATATTTTGTTATAATATATACTATATAACATATATTATATCTGTCTCTTATACACATCTAGATGTGTATAAGAGACAGATCTGTTCCATTAAATCGAACAATTATAATATGTGTCAAATAGCAAATATACTGTAAAATCATGTCATAAGTTAATTTTGCCTGAAACAACTGCTTAGAATTGTTTATATTATTATCAATATTTTGATATTGATAATAATATAAATATTTTTTAATGAGAGAAATATTATTATTATTATTATTATTTATTATTATTATTATTTATTTATTATTCTTATTATTATTATTATTATTATAAAAAGTATGTGTAAAAAAAGGAAGACTAATAACATAACTGAAAATTTCTTTGTTTTTATTTGCCTATTGGTAAGTCTATTAATGTAAAGATAATTTGTACACAATTATGATGATAACAATTGTGCAATTAATTTGTTTTAAGAAACGTGAACCATTAGCTGTAACGCAATATCAGGTGACAGACTGGCCAGTAGGCCAAGATAGCCCGAACAGGTTGGAAACTTTATTGGAGGTATATGAAATAGTTGAATCAAACCTTGATGTACAGAAGGGGCACCCAGTTGTTGTACATTGCATGTGAGTAAGATACATTGTTCATATAATATGATTGTATTTGCTTAGTACAATTTATTTCGCGCTAATACATTGAAGAACTACGTTTAATATTTGAATTAAGGTTATTAGCTTTCAGTTGGAAATTATAACCATAAAGTATAATAATATACATCCTTTAAGAGTGGTTTACTTAAAAGGAGTCTGAGGAGAGGGTGTGTAGGGTTTTCAATGGAAAGATTCTGGAAACATCCCCTTCCCCCTCCACCCCTTCCATCCTAGACCGCTATCAGTCTACGCCCCTGGTAACGTCTAGCACTCTCGTGCAGCATTTTGTAGGTCCTGGCCCCACCTATGATTATGATTTGTTAACGAATAAATAAGTAAAAAACGAAATTGTTGTTTTCTTGTATGAATACCTTACAATATTCACTTCTAATAGGAATGGGATGGGTCGAACTGGGGTTTATTGTGCCATCACTGAGACACTGGACAGGATAAAGCATGATGGCGTTGTTGATGTCTTTCAGTCAGTGAAACGACTTCGGGCAAACAGACCAGGATTGGTGGAAAACATCGTAAGAATCAGAGTTATTAGAAACTAATAATTGAATATGTCAACATCAACCTAATCACCATTATTTCTCAACCTCATCATCATCATTATCCATATCCTACCATCATGCTCATCATTTATATTACTGTAAATTGTTTAATATTGTAAGCTGAAGAATACTCCTCCTCTCTATGTGAGCGCTTGACGGCATGACACGGGATTTTTTAGAGGCAGTTTCACTCTGTCAACAATAGAAACAAATAACCTGTTTCCAGCTCTCCTCATCAACTTGATACTGAATATTTAAATATCTGTTACTGATGGATAATGTTTTGTATTGCAGGAACAGTACACACACTGCTATGACCTCGTCGGAGCCTACATACAACGAACCGTATTGAAACTAGATGATGATTAGTTGTTCTACTTAAAACCTACATATTCCAACGACACTCGCACTTTGCTTACTGGTGTGCATCCAAGTTCATAATGGCTACACCATGATTGTGTATACCTAGATTTATTAATAGTACAGTATAATCTCCAAGTTATAAAATTTAATTTTGAAGTTTGATATATATGATCTATAAACGGATTGGAAACGATTGCTAATGATAAATATAATGGGTGTAGATAAACAAATATGAATATTGCTATATATGGTTTTACAATACGGTCTTTTCTCTGTTGCCATGCTATTTTTAAATACGAGATAGGAAGATCGTTCATAAATTTGCTAGAGTTTCCAAGGAGTATATCCATTTTAGTGTTACAATCTCCACTCATGAATAAGTGGCATAAATAATAATCAGAATTTGATGTGATTTTCTTATCCGCAGCGATATATTACTCAGATATGTTTTTTTAAAGTGTTCTACATGTTAACATAAAATGTATGATATCCTCCTCACTTTCTGGCAAAGAGGGCAGTATTTATCAACAGGAGAATCATAATTATATTATTTACATACTATGGCATTAAGTTGGAGGGCATTGGATCTTGCTTTAAACTGCTTTCGTGGAAATCAGTTTCATTTCTTAAATAATCCTCCATTTTGGAGAATTCCTTAATTCTAATATAATGAATAAAGGGATGATTTATTGACTACATTACTAAACCAGTTGACATTACTCAACTCGATGTTTAAATGTACATTATATTACCAACGTAGGATTACCACACACCCTTTTAATCCTATTCATATGGTAATAACTGGTGCTCATAGTATAATTAGTAAAGTATCAGTTATTTCTTTATTGTATTAAGTAGGCCTTTTTTCCCACCAGGGTAGGACAACAACCACTCAGGACAACAACCACTCAGGACAATAACCAACCGGACATAAACCAACCCAACCCAAAATGGACTATACCATTGTGAAAGTGGGGTAGGCTTTGGGGTGGACAATGGGGTGGTCTTTAAAGGTTGCAATTTGTTTGATGAGTTTAACACAACACTTGCAAATTTGTAGTAAATTTTAATAAATAATAACGGGTTTTTTTTATCTTTATGGTATTTGTTTAATATTTTAGTATTATAAATTTATTTAAATTTCAAAAAAAGGATGTGTTCCTAGTTCCTTTAAAACTTACTTTCAATTAAATATTTCGAATATTTTATATAAATATTTTGAATAGAGCACATCATTAATTTTATAATGAGGGCCCAATGACTTTAATCGGACAATTATGTGTAAAGTTAAACTATTTTGAATTATAATTATTATCTGTAAACTGGCCTATAAAGTTCTGAGCAAAAGGGCTCTAAAAGGACTGCAGAAATTGAAGAAAAATCACAGCAGCATTCAAAGAAACTCCTTAGCAACAACACAGTTCGCTATTGCGATAACATTTTATACGGTTTGCTAGAAATAGTTTGGGGAACAGAGATGTTCTATTTTTAACCCCAGGGATTTAATTATTGATATCTCGGGGGAATTGGTTATACCTTTATAAAGCTGAAGCATCTACGTGCTTATTATGGCATCCCCGTTGTTCTGATGAATTTAGTAGACATAAGAAGTGTTTTATTCGCCAAGCCTTGTTGGAGAGGGTGTTTTGTCGGGGTGTGGATGAAAAAGGGACGGGGTGGGGTTATGGGGTCTGGATTATTTTTTTTTTAATTATTATTTATAAACATTTAAGACATAAAGCATTTTCAGAATTAACCAAGTATTTAGTGAAATAATCAGGATTTATATTGTTGCAAGCTACATTGTAGCATCGAGAGGTGGTAAACAATCTGTTTCGAACTACCAGCCCCATCATTAAAATACTGGTATCAAATTAATTACTCTATCTTAAAGTTAAAGTCAAAATATTTACCGTTATTTATGCGTCTGCAATACTTAATTGAATGATATATATATATATATATATATATATATATATATAATATATATATATATATAATTATGGGTGTGTGGGGGGTGGGTGTGTGTGTGGTATGTGTGTATGTATGATTATGTGTGTATGTGTATATGCGTGTCTAATATGTATATATATGTGTGTATATATAGGCCTATATATGTGTCAGTAATTTTGGTAATTAAAATAACCCTGCATAGTCATATAGAATAGGTACAAGCTAATGAAGTTCTTATTAGCCAAATAATCATACGTCATCCACAAACTAACAATGAATTTACTGCTATGCACAATGACTTTAGTGTACACGAACAAATAATAATTACAATAAGATCGTAGGTTAGCGGAACTACAGTATGTTGTTCTTTATTACTCAGTTCCAAAAGGTTCATAGGACTGTTTATTTAAGCAGAAATATCTGAATGTAAGTAAGTATATAAGTATATAAATTAGATTATGTATTATGTGTATGGCGTTTGCATGTACCACTGTTATTAAAAATACCCATAATGAAAATAGAATTAAAGGATTAGGTGTTTTGAAGTCACAAGGAAGGGTATTTATTACAGAATGTAGAGACTTAAAGTTGTCATCATCCTTTATTGAAAATTTATCATTGAGAGATAATCTTGTTGGTTTTATATATAAAGCGAGATATCAGTTGCTGGAAGTAGGCACGTTGTTAAATAGATATTATCTAAATACCAATGATAAAAGGTGTGTAGTATATAACAACCCAAATGATCACATGTGATGAATGGATGTATGCTTTTCAGAAATATGTATGTTGCTCGACAAAATAGTTGATATAATCCATAAGGAAATTATGAGTAAAGACTAGTTTATCAATTGTAATGTTTCCCAATAATTGGACAGATTTTAGCATAGTGAACATCGTAGACCAGATTTGCTATTGATCGATAATCGGTTACAAAAGGGCATTTATTGTATTTCAATTTCAACCCCATTTCATGCGTTTGTTGATACTTGCTCTGAGATCAAATTTAGAAAACACGTAAAATGCGAATTGATAATTGTAGACACTACATTTGGATGTAAGGTGGTTGTCATAATTATTTGTTCATTGGGTAATGTGTATCGCAGGGTTGTACCTGGGTTAAAGATAATGGGTTTTACCCGGGTTTTACCCAAAAACAAAGTGGATCAATTACTAAATATATGAGCATAAGCTCTTGTATTGGATCACATTTATGTGGAGAAAACGTGCCAAACATTTGCAAAAGGTATCCACTTTCGGACCCATTCTTCTAGACAGGTGTGAATTCATGTCATCTGTTCAAAATGATAATAACACGTCAGTAAGTAAATCACAGTGTAATAAATCAGCAAAATGTGACGGTAAAAACGGTAAAGTAACAGAGCACAATCTACTCTATGCGGCATGTCAAACAGCGCATGTCACTTACTATCATGGTAAGTGACATGCTCGGCCATTTGACTTGCCACTCTGTCGTACATCATGAAAAAACAGAATTACCTAGTTTCTTGGCCCCATGCATTGCCATAAACTTAGATGGTGTTAGACAACGAAAATTCAAACCTTCTGAATTACAAACACAAGTTATTTTTGAGACCGGCCTTATTTTGAAACCGGCAAGTCGGTCGCAATCTTCTCACTATAGAGAAGTGAGATGAATACAATTTTAAAAACACCCCTTCAATGAGTGGCTAATTATCGAGCACGCAATCAAATTGTCTACGATTAACTAACAGGTAAACATCCTCAACCTTAAAACTGTCATTGTGAGGGATAAACGGCATTAATTTACAATGAAAATTTATGGTTTTTCCTAACCATGAATTAGTATTTTTAAATAGTTTTAGCTACATTATACGATTATACCACAAAATAAATGTCATTTATTTGTATCAACATAATAATATGTATATGAACACATACACTTTCTTAATTACTGTAATGCCCATTTTTATGTGAAACACTTAAAACTACATTTCTACAGACACACCATAACTAACTACCTACCTACCTACCTCAGTACCGGTATATACCCACATACCACTTAATATTCAGCTAATGTTAAAAGAATAAAACATTAATAATAATAATAATAATAATAATAATAATAATAATAATAATAATAATAATAATAATAATAATAATAATAATACTAATAGTAGTAATTGTCATAGATGTAACATTGGATACTCTTGCACATAAAGTAATCATGTGAACTGATTGTGAAGTGTGATCACTTTTTCATACACAGAATAACACATGTCCCAATCCAGAATATCATTAGAACACGCACTGTAATATGTGTAAGCTATCTACTTTGGGTGCAATGTATATAAGAACAGAAATACCATGTGTAAGGCGGGACTTTTTTTATTTCTTGTTTCGCAAACGTGTTTGTTTAAAGATCATAATAGACGGGCGGAAAAAAAATAACCTAAAACTTTGTTTTCGTGTTTAGCAAAATAGTTTCGAGGATAAAATAAAAATAAAATGTTATTGTTAAATGTAAACAGTGTAGTAATGGGATGGTTAAATGCTTTACTCTTATATAAATAGAAAGAATTATACATGTCTTATTTTTGGAAATTTCAAGGCAGCTGCGGGCATGATAAAAATAAAGAAAATTGTTTTCTGAAATTTCCAGGTTTTTCGCAGCGGCTGGTGTGCGCTAATTAGCCAATAATATTTGTATTTTTATTCTAAATTATCAATATTAGAGGACATTGGGTTCGCGAAACAAGGTACCGTATAAAAAAGTCCTGTCTTATTTACAGTAATCATATATCACATGGTTCCATGCCTGTCTCTTATACACATCTAAACTTCTCAAATATTTTTACTTACCATTTATTTTAAGGGTGTACTAAATTACTTAAATATATAAGACAAAGGGACAACTATATGTTAACATATCTCTTAGTTTATACAAAATAATTCAATATGATTGAAATCGTGATCAGACACTTGCACATACAAAATCATCATGTACAGGGACTTATTACACAGGATATGTGTACCTGGAACTATACAGCCTCTCTCCTGCAACACCCCAAGTAAGGGGAAACTTTTTTGGCTGAGAAGCAGGGAAAATATATCTTTTAACTTTATACAAAGTCTAACTCCTATTAAGGGGACACAGCCATTTTAGTCTCAAAGATGACTGTTTAGGCTAATATGGGTTTTAATTATTTTTTTCCACTCTCCTTTATAGCCATAGAGCTAGAATTCAAGCCTATTGGTATTCTAATAAAAACCAGCTGGGAATAGCACCTCTTGTATTTAAGTGTTCATACATTGTCAATAATACTAGACAAAAATAGCTCCCTTTATCAATGCTTATTGTATTTGTGCATGCTCATTTGACAGTTATTTTGACAGCAGTATGAATGGAATGTTATGTTTTCCATTAATATTCCAAAATACAGTCCCTAGGCCCATTCAAATAGCCTGGTTCCTTGAATCTGGCAAACAAGCAAAAATGTTGCAAAGACAAACTATAACTAATGAAGTCAGCTAGCAACAGGTATCGGTATGTGCAGCAAAATAAACTTAGATGTGTGTTAAGAGACTAGATGTAGGTATATGTAGGTGTATATGCATATGTATATGTGTGTGTGTGTATGTAGGTGTATATGTGTATGTGCGTTTATGTGTATATGTATGTATATGTTTGCGTGTATATATATATATATATATATATATATGTATACATATTTATATATATATATATATATATGTATATGTATAATATGTATATATATGTTACAATAATTTTGGTAATTAAAATTACCCTGCATAGTCATATAGAATAGTTACAAGCTAGTGAAGTTCTTATTTTACAAGTAATCATACGTCATCCACAAACTAACAGTGAATTTACTGCTATGCACAATGACTTTAGTGTACACGAACAAAAAATAATTACAATAAGATCGTAGGTTAGCGGAACTACAGTATGTTGTTCTGTATTATTCAGTTCCAAAAGGTTCATAGGACTGTTTATTTAAGCAGAAATATCTGAATGTAAGTAAGTATATAAGTATATAAATTAGATATATTATGTATTAGGCCTATATAAAAGAAGTACAGTTATAGGAATTAATGTATTGACATTTTTGTTTATTAATAACGATTAAATCTCCTTCAGCATTGCAGGTTACTGTGTGTGTATATATGTACGTAGGATTTAAATAAAGTATGTGAGTATTCATGTATTATGTGTATGGCGTTTGCATGTATCACTGTTATTAAAAATACCCATAATGAAAATAGAATTAAAGGATTAGGTGCTTTGAAGTCACAAGGAAGGGTATTTACTACAGAATGTAGAGACTTAAAGTTGTCATCATCCTTTCTTGAAAATTTATCATTGTGAGATAATCTTGTTAGTTTTATATATAAAGCGAGATATCAGGAAGTAGGCACGTTGTTAAATAGATATTATCCAAATACCAATGATAAAAGGTGTGTAGTATGTAACAACCCAAATGATCACATGTGATGAATGGATGTATGCTTTTCAGAAATATGTATGCCGCTCGACAAAATAGTTGATATAATCCATAAGGAAATTATGAGTAAAGACTGGTTAATCAATTTTAATGTTTCTCAATAATTGGGCAGATTTTAGCATAGTCAACATCGTAGACCGGATTTGCTATTGATCGATAATCGGTTACAAAAAGCATTTATTGTAAAAATCTCAACCCCATTTCATGCGTTTGTTGACACTTGCTCTAAGATCAAATTCAGAAAACATGTACAATGCGAATTAATAATTGTAGACACTACATTTGAACGTAAGGTGGTTGTCATAATTATTGGTTCATTGGGTAGTGTGTATCAAATTATAAATATATGAGTATAAGCTCTTGTATTGGATCACATTTATGTGGAGAAAACGTGCCAAACATTTGCAAAAGGTATCCACGTTCGGACCCATTCTTCTAGACAGGTGTGAATTTTTTTCACCCTAAACCGCGTTTTAAAATTACTTATTGTATGTTATAAGTCGAAAGTCTTTAAAAAAAAGTTTAAAGCATGTAGGCTTTATGTATGTATGTAAGTATTCATGTAGTATGTGCATGCATATATATGCATGTATCTCTGTTAATAATACCTTAATTTTATGTTAAAAGTTATTTCAAACTTGCATCACAGATTAACAGGCATTGTAAAGTGCCAAGGAGGGAAAAATATTGAATAAAGAAAAGAAACACATCCGTTTCTATATATGACATTATACAAAACAGTAGGTAAACAATATGTACATAATAAATAATACAGGAAACAAACCTATGCTCTTAAGCTTTCACGCTTTTATTAAATAACACACACTTGTTTTTTTTTCAAAACAGAAATTGAATCGCCTACTTAGCACGTTTCTATTGACACAGAGATATACTGACTCATTACATCAGCATTGTCTTTTAAATCATTAGCTATAATGTGACAAAGATATGTGAATTGTTTCACATACTCAAGGGATAGTTGTTATTGGCTCTCCCATCAACTTTCAAAACTTGGACAGATACACATACATTTAGAATTTTTGGCATTATAAATGATGTCATGAAACTCAGTATGTTCCTCACATAGGCTATGCGAACCTATTGTTGGCGCCCACTCAAGGAAGGAGCAAACAGAAGCATATCATCGGCATAGCTAAAATGGTTGTATTTTAGGTCTATCATATGACATCCTGCATTACAATTCCCAAGTTTCTTATTTGATACATCATTATATACATTGTAAAGGAGGGGTGGCATAACCCCACTCTGACGTACTGTACGCCATTTGATACATCAAACTTAAATGAACAACAATTTCCCCATCTGACGAGAAATTTCTGAGATGTATACCAGTTTACAAGTAATCTAATAACATAAAAAGAATTATCTATTTCTATTAGCGTCCGGTGATTGACCTGTCCATAAATTTATGTCGTCAATTCCTTCTTGAATAAAGGGTTCATGATCAATTATATCTTGACACATGTAAAAAGTAGTGTTAAAACTGATAATAAAGTGGTATAAAAGCAGTGCATGAAGGGTTTGGGAAGCACACTGCAGTAGACATCAAAGATTGAGTGCGACCCTCGGTGTTAAATCAAAACATTTGCTTTGGCCCTCCAACAGATTTTTATGCCCACCACTGCTGTGCATATGCATATCTCCTTAACCGTTGGTCATAGACAACTAATTTTGGTCTCAAATATATTTATTTATTTATTTATTTATTTATTAGGATATACACTTTTGAAACAGTGGCACACTTCAAAAGAAGAAGGTGCATCCATGAAAACAAAAACATACTTAGACTAAAAATGATAAAACCAAATACAAAAAAATTACCAAGCATAAGAAAACTTACAGAACTAATAATTAAGGTTCTTCCCCTCCCTAACATAAATAATGTAATACAAAATGCACCATAACCCTATATTCAAAACAATTACAAATTACACAGCTAAAATTTAAAAACTACACACAAGTACACAATAAAAGCAATTAAGGTAAATGAAACTGAATCAATCAAGACATGGAATTAATAATGTCATTGCGAAATTTCCAAGCCTTTTTAATATATTGTTTACAAAAATTATCAAAAATATCTTCAGATTTACTGCTAAGAAACAATGATGAGCTGCCCAAAATAAATTGAAGTTTGGTGTTTTCATCTGCATTTAAATACATGTAATATAAGTCATGGTTGCCATATAGTTCTAATTCACTTCGTAATTTAAAATTTTCATTAATACGTATATTTTGAAAATTTTAAATTACGAAGTTTGGGACATACTGCATATACAAGTATGGGCTGTGAAATGGACCAGTAGAGAAGGGAAACCCCCTACTACCCCTATACATAAACAAATACAAGAATACAGATTTACAGGAAGTAAACCACACATAATAATAACAGTCTTGCCGATTAACTTGATTGAAGAGATAAAAAAACATATTTAAAATTTTCGGTACTTTCTATTTCCACGGTTCAGCTCGCACACAGTGGGCTCAATTGGTGGTAGTCTTTGTGCTTCTCATCTCACTACATGATGTCCTATTTACTTTCAATACCTTAACGATAATGTCAATAAGAAAATTTAACCCTTTGAAAAACAGAAAATCGTCTAATACCAACAGTCTTGTAGATAGGAAGTCGAGTGGAGAGGTAGGCCTTAACGTTTTTGCAATTTTCTATATTCGACTTTCAAATAATAGCGACAATCATTTAATCGTATTTTGCTCCAATTCATATCATAAAATACGGGATAAGCATTAATGTATTAAAGGCCTAAAGAGACCGAGACCTAAAAGTTCAGAAAATAATATAAAATTGAACTCTAACGCAGCGTCCTGACTTCATTCCTTGTGGAAAACTGTTTGACAAAGGGCTGACAGTTCTCGGCCGGTCATAATTAGATACCTCGGCTTACACTGTTGACGGACTGGAAGCGGTTTGTGCTATGTTTCAGCCTCAGGTGCGAAAACTTATTTATTTATTTTATTCCTTTAGATACATGGGCAAGAATTACCAATAGTAACTTATCACTGTCCTATTAGATAGGTGGCAATCCCGTTTCCGTGACAGGAATTGAACACAGGGCCCTGGTATTAGAAAGCAAGAATCTCAACCACCAAGCTATTCAACTCCAATGCCATGGCTTATAACGATAGATAAAATTCACTAGAAAGTAAACATATGTATATTATATTTTCGTCGCTTTTCATCATTAATTGAAGAATTAATTAATTGAAGAATTAATTGAAGAATTAATTAATTAATTAATTAATTGAGAATTGTAAATAAGGCTGGAAGAGTGATTGGAGCCGACATTAAGTCCTTGGAAGATATTCTTAATGATTTTTTACTTAAGAAATTTAATTCAATTATGCAAGATTCATCCCATCCATTATTTTCAGACATTATCATAAATAGATCGGGAAGGGTTAAACATAAACAAAACAAAATATCCACAAACCGTTTTAAAAATTCAGCATTGTACATCGCTTGTAATCTATTTAATCAAAATTTCAGAAGATAACTGCACAGGACTCAATTTTTATTTTCTAAGAAATCTTTATTTAACACTCTATATGTTTATGAACGATTCTATGTCATGTACAACAAATATCTCAAAATGTATTATTTTGACAATAAAGTTGACTTGTATCTTGTATCTTGTATCTTGTAATATGATGGTAACATTAAGTCAAAATAACAGCATATTGTGTTCAGTTATATCATTACTAGGTAAACAACGTAGCTTGATAGAAATGTAACGTAGTGTTTTAATTGCAAACACTAAAAAAGAATTTTCAACAACAGCTACATCAATTGTATACTATAGGACACGCTATAGGTGCCATTTGATTTAAGCGAATCTTTAATTCTTTTATAATGGTATTATATCGATGAAAAAAGTATATTTTAATGAATAATTATTTATGCTTTATTTAAACGTAAACTTTGTTAGATTTCTTTCCACTTGTGAATAGCTTCATCAAATAAATTGTACTGATACATACTGCAATTGACACATTCACCTCTCTCATTAAGTGAAAATGTGTTGTTTTGACAGCGAAATGCTCTTCGTCATCATCGGACTACAACTTATGATTTTCAACAGACTAAGCTTTGGTAGGTTTATGTACCGTACATTAAGATGAGATGGGGTTTTTTTGTAAAAAACATTTCCAATGTCAGATATAATAATTAAACTTGGTTCATAAAGAATCTCATTATTTCGTATATCTAAGGGTGACTTTAAATATCCGCTGATCATAGGTTTGAGTTCGCCATCTATTAAGATATATAAATATTGCATCTTACTTTCTATTTTAAACCAAATTGCAAAAAAACTCCAATGTAGGCCTAAATTACAGTTTATTAAATTAAATGTTTGAGAGCCTTAACATTTTATTATTAGCGACGGCACTACAGTAGGTCTACATCATAAAAAAGTGATCTAAAATCCCAAATGTATTTGGTAATGAATTAAATCAATTGTTATAATCTGTATTTTCTAAAGGAAGCCAAAGCTATGTAACACTTTTGAATTATCAGCCTAGCAACGCAGAGGATGGCAGCTTATTCCTGTGCTACACACCTCCAATTGTTTCAGGTGACATGTTAAGTTACGGTAGATCATACCAAATAGACAGCACTGACAGCCTTACAGATATACCTTGGCCTGTTCGTGTTAGTCAAACTAGATATCCCACACCAGATCCAGCTGTAGCAGGTGGGAACGTCGGGGTTTACTACTGCAAGTTTGTGAATGGTCACATCACTACGATCGTTCAAACTACAAAAAGAGACAGTGATGGTAAGAATCACATGATCGTGCATTTTTACTGTATTTTAACATTAATAACTAAAAATTTAAAGAGGTATTGTCCCTTTCAAACAAAAAAGGCAAGCCAATAAAATTAAACTTTGAATTGGCCATTTATTGTTGTTTAGGAAAGTTATTCTCTTTAGATCCAGAAATCGAACAAAAATGTATTATTTCGTTAAAATAACTAACATATTACCATTACTCTAACTCATTCTAAATCATTCTAATATTTTATATACCGTAGTATCTACGGTTTAGGAAATTCTTATTGGTACTATAATATTACAGATTATAAATTTTAACTTTAATTGTACATTTTATTAACTAATTTTAAAAGGAATATAACCGGTTTTTGTTTTTATGTGTAATAATAACGTATGGTCATACATTTCAATCTTAATAATATTCTAATGGGTAGCATAATACAACAGTTATAATGACATATAAGGCAATACAGGAACTACATAAGCTTAATCTGCCTTTAGATTAAGAAAATAATTACGTTTCATTCAGTGGCGGCGCCCAAGGGCGCAGATTTGTTTGAAAAGGCTGGGGTGGGGGGACACTTCAAATATGAAGCGCCAATAAATTTCTCGTGATATTTTATCAGCGAGTTATGACAATTATCTAATAATTATGTTTGATGTACCATAGAAAATAAAAGTTAACAACATCGTCTTTGATGCATTTTACCTACTTTAAAGCCGCGAGTACACAACCACCTCAGCCCCGCCATGGTTGAGGTTGAGGTGAGAAAAGTGGAGGAAATAGTACCTCTAAATGGCCGAAATAACACTTTTATATAGTAATAATTATTATTATCACATCACCATTAGCCTTAGTCAAAATGAAGCGCCAACAAATTCTCATGATCTTTTAACAGCGATTTTCGGCAACCATACAGATCTAATCATTATGTTTGATATACAATAGAAAAATAACAATAACTTAAAAACATCGTCTTTGATGTATTTACTTTACCTACTTCAAAGCCGTGAGTCCAAATCTATCTCAACTCCACCATGGTTTCTAAATATTACCAAAGCTCAACCGCACCAAGGTTTAAGCATTCGACATTTTTCAACAATACATTTCATTTCAAGAAGCATTTTAAAAAAACTTTGACCTAATTAAATATCTGTTAGGATCTCTCAATTTTTCATTCGATATTATTGCAGTCAGTGAAACCTGGCTTAAATACGACAACGCTTTGGTCCAACTCCCAAATTACCAATTCGTTTCCAGCCACAAAAGTTATAAACACGGCAGTGGAGTTGCCATGTATAATCGTGATAGCCTTCAATTTTTCCAAAGAAATGATTTACACTTTGACTCTTCTACTTGTGAATCCATCTTTATTGCAATTATAAGACCCAACGAAAAAAATATATATAATTATTGGCACTCTATATAGAGCTCCCTCTCTTGATCCATTCCAGTCATCCGGTTTTATTTAAATTTTCTAGGGAAAAAAAATTGCCTATATTCTTGGTGATTTTTAACATCTATATCCCCAAACACGAACTTATTAATGACGTACGTAACTTTAATGTTATTCCTTTTTCAGAAATGATTGTCTTCCCCTCATTCACCGGCTATTCAGAGTTACTAATACCTCAGTTAGCCTGCTTGATAACATTATTTGAAATTCACGTAACTGTCCCAGCCTTAGTGGTTTGATTTATAGTGATATCAGTGATCACCTTCACGTCTTTAATATTTCTTTTCGATATGATATTAACAATCAGCGGTGGTCTGAAGTGTTTGAGATGCCAGATACCGATCTGACATACAATAAGCAAAAACTTTACTCAATATTCCTTCATTGTCCATCAACTCAAAAAACGAAAATAAGTACAAACAATTTCGTAACAAATTAAACTCTACAATCAACGCTGCTAAAGTCAACATTTTAATAATCTTTTCGTAACAAATTAAACTCTACAATCAAAGCTGCCAAAGCCAACTATTTTAATAATCTTTTTTTTATAGTGATATCAGTGATCACCTTCCCGTCAAAGTCTACATGCAGTACTATAAATTCTGATATCAGAAAAAGCCTAAAGACCAGCCAGATACCTACATTAATTACAATGGTGACCTTATCATTTCATTTCATTTCTTTAGGCACGAGCACCAAGGATATGCCAATCAGCAAACTTAATCACTATCCCAGGTGGCATATCCATTAAACAACAGTGGACTGATTGGACCAGTACACCGGGGTAACCCCCTACTCTTCTCGAAGGGTGTACTGGGTTCTTTCAAGTGCACACGGGACAAATGCGTACACTGGGCCTACGGTTTAAAGTCCTTGTCCGAGAAGACTTGTTCCACCACCGGAACCATTGGCGGGTGAGCCGTTCGATTCGAACCAGAGCCGATATTATAGCTGAAGGTTACGGTGCACCGAAATGTCCACTGATTAATCTCAGATAAGATAGTATAATAAATACACCGAGTATTGAAATGCAGGATATCATGTCGGGATTCAATATTACAACATTAATTATGTCATCATTGAATGAAAAATTATCCATATTTGCAAGTGTTTGACCAATCAAAACATTACCCCTAGTAGGTGACATAGCTAAGAATAGCTATGTAATGTAATTAATAAGTAATGTAAGTAATAAATTAGGTTTAATATTTTCTAATACCAACATTATTTACAGTTCGCAAAATTGGTCTATATTATTGTTTAAAGAAGCGTTTGCTATACGTAGGCTACACCCATTGCCTAACAATGGGCTGAAAGCTTCAAAGGAGCTTTCTTTGCTTTTTAGGTAGCTTTGATCAGTAGGGTAAGAATACATTGATCTTTAGTTTATTCATAGCTAAAAACCGAAAGGTCCACTGATTAATCTCAGATAAGATAGTATAATACACACTCCAAGTATCGAAATGCCGCCATCGTGTCGGGATTCAATATTTCGACATTAACTATGTCATCATCAGAATGAAAAAAATTATCCATATTTGCAAGCTTATATGCACAAGTACCGAAAGTGATTGACCAATCAAAACATTACCCCTAGTTGGTGACATAGTTATGAATAAACTTTCTTCATTCATTACACTTGTTTAACCGAAAACAATTGCAATATGAAAGGATAAAACAGTCAAAAAGAACAAAAAAGATACAATAAATTTTGATCTCTGATTCCCCACAAGGGCCGGCGGGATAACCAAATAGTAAAATAAATTACTGTCAAAGGGTGGGTCCCCATCCGATGTGGGGAATCAGACAACAGCAAAACACACAGAGAATGTAATAATATAAATATAAATATAAATTACAATATAGAAAATAATGAGCATTTCAATTACAATCATTCAATCATTAGAAGCATTATTTTAAAAATATATATTTATGTGATTTGAGTTTATTTTACGAACTGTCATTAATGTTCTTATTAGAAAGTATTAAACCTAATTTATCACTTACATTACAGGCTATATTATCATTTTCAAGTATACCTTGAAAACCTTAAACATATTGGAATGCCTCACAATTTTGTATATGATCATTTATAACACTATCAGAACGTGAGGAATGTCTAGTTATATTAAGCATGTTATCTGTCTTACCAATATAATTACTATTACAACCTGGACATTTAAAATGATAAACAGAGCTCCTATATTCCTTATGGGTTTGATCTTTAGTAGATATAAAATGAGAGACTTTTTGTACTGCCATAATGTTATGAATTTTACCTCTTTATCTAAGTGTTTCTTTTTTGTTTAAGGATCTACGTAAAACGGATTCACCTGCCTTTCCTAGATAAGGCAATCTAACGGTTACGGTGCACCTGACTCAACCAATTCGCCTCACAATGACCCAAACAAAATTTCATGCGCATTCAACAAATACTTTTCATAGACCTTACTAAAGGCTTTTGATACGATCGACCATAACATTCTTTTATACAAATTATCCCATTATGGAATACGCGGACCTGCCCGCATTCTCTTTCAGAGTTACCTTTTAAATCGTAGTCAATGTACTAAATATTTTAAATTCATTTCTAATGCCCTTCCAAATACTTGTGCTGTTTCTCATGTGTCTTTGATAAGCCCGCTCTTTTTTATTTTATATATTGACATTCATATGTCTTTAAACCTCCTTTCCTTTTTTCTGTACGCTTATCGACCATAAAATTCTTATGTACAAATTATCCCATTATGGAATACGCGGCCATGCCCGCGATCTCTTTCAGAGTTACCTTTCAAATCGTAGTCAATGTAATACATTTTTTTACTCCAATTCCAATTCCATTCCCTCTACTTGTGCCGTTTCTCAATGGCATTTGTTAGGTCCACTCCTTTTTATTTTGTATATTAATAACATTTATTTGTCTTCAAACCTGAAAAGTGTGGGACCCCCAAAAAATGTGGAGGAACGTGACCCCTGTTCCCGCCCCCACCCATGTCAAGCACACACGACGGCGCCCACTCGGAGTCATATTCCCCGACAAGAGATTCAAAATCTCTACCTACTGGGCCACATCCAAAACAATTAAACAATGGTAGGAGTAAATACTAAAATTAGGCAACTCAAGACTCACAGAACTTGCACTTTCAGAATGTGAAAATGCTTTTTCAAAGCTGTTTCCCCAACAAAATGATTAGCTTCTTTCTCGACGGCGGTACATGTTCCTTGAACCCCACTGTAATCCCCACTGACCACTGGATGAAATAGCATTATCGAAAATGAATACTCAAGCTTCCTTTTATCACAATTAGATTTGTTATGTATGATTTCGTGCTTTTTAGCCATCATAATACCATCGAATGATAAGGCAAGCGTATCTGCCAATGTGGGTGACAACGTCAAGATCAGCTTTCAGGTCATAGGAGACGTAAATAGACCGCTTGTCTGGAGAAAAGACAATGTAGAGATAGTCACAGACGATACGGAGAGTTTGACGTTTAATCCAGTAAATGTCAATGACGCTGGGGTGTACGAAATGCATGGAACTGGGCAACGAAATTCCCGAAATCATTCATTCATTATGCTGACTGTACGAGGTAGCAAAATCGGTTTCTTTTTGTTTATTATAATAACATTATTTTATGTACCGTATGAATTACCTAGAGGCCCACAAATCAGCGATCTGTCAGTGATCAGTCAATCTGTCTGAAAATTTTGAAAAAAATAATGGTCATTATTTTCCAATCGGTGCCTTATAACTTCGCAATAATTTCTTTTTTAATCAAGTCACTGCTAAAGATTAACTGAACAACTTTAGTCGTGAATCTAAACTGCTTTGTTGTTATTTTTCACAAATCCATCCATCTTAGTACTTGAAGCAGTGTAGCAGTAGTAGCAGCAGCAAAAATACCAGACTGTAATATTATGTTCATTTTCGCTGAACAACTACCAATCATCATTTACTATTTCGTTTGTTTTTTATAAATTTTTTTAGCGTGTCCACGTCACAAATGGGGCTTTCCTGATTGTACGGGTGACTGTGAATACTGCTATAATGGTGGCGTGTGTGATGATAAAACAGGACTTTGTATTTGTGCACCTGGCTTTAAGGGAAGATTATGTGAAATTGGTAGAGAAATATGTATACTTTTTAGCATGATATATAATTTCATATCATAATCTTATATTTCCACCATTTTAAATTTACAAATAGGATCATAAAAATACAAACATACAAAACGATTCAGCAATACCTGGTAGGATTGCTCAAATGAGTAGTAGTAGTAGTAGTAGTAGTAGTAGTAGTAGTAGTAGTAGTAGTAGTAGTAGTAGTAGTAGTAGTGGTAGTAGTAGTAGTAGTAGTAGTGGTGGTGGTGGTGATGGTAGTAGTAGTAGTAGTAGTACTAGTAGCAGCAGCAGTGACAGCAGCAGTAGCAGTAGGTGGTAGTAGGTGGTAGGTAGCAGGTAGTATGTACAGTGCACCCTCCAATTCGAGACCCCTCTAATTTCAGACCACTTTCCAAATACCCAAATAACAATCTTCAACCCTTCAACCCTAGCCCTTCAACAAATATTCAGGTTCTAAGTGTGGTCTCGACTTGGAGGGTGAATTGTAGTAGTTGTTGCAGCAGCAGTAGCAGTAGCTTAGTAGTAATAGTAGTAGTATCTTTTGCTTGTAATTTTCAGAGTGCGGTGGTAATAAGTTTGGATGGGACTGTGAACAATTTTGTACAAGACACAATAGAACAGATGCTTGTAAAGGCTACCAATTCTGCTTACCAGATCCATACGGATGTAGCTGTGTTACAGGATTCACGGGCATTAACTGCCTTACAGGTAAAGCAATCGTTAAGGCGATGATGAAAATGAAAAAAAAACAAAAACAAAACACGGAAATCAGGTAGAAGTATTTTTGGAACGCTGATGAAGTCCACATGCGTGGAGGAAATATTAGTGTTTTATTAATATTCCAAAACATTTTTTTTATATTTTCATCGCCTTTGCCACTAAGATATATGGATCATTTCACAATACATTACTGTATTACAAATGAATGGTAGAAGCAGTGTTCAAGTTACGGAACAATAAAGGGGTATATATAAATATATATATATATATAGCATTCATATACTCGCACAACCCTTGTATTCTCTCACTCCTGAAGATTGCATTAGCATGAAACAGTCTGTAGAGTGATAATACCCAGTTCTACAATTTCAATACTTTCAATATTTACGCTCTGCATTATCA
>NW_022751777.1:555824-564573 GCF_011630105.1 Anneissia japonica
GTATATATATATATATATATATATATATATATATATATATAATGAATAAATTTAGTTGGCAATACTAGCAACGTACAGTGCTCGATACACGTGATAATGCAGAGCGTAAATATTGTAATGGTAGAACTTGTAGAATTGGGTACATCCTGCTAAGTTTGAAACCAATCGGACTTATCAAACTTTAGTTATCGTGGTAACAAGCCTAAATTACTAGAGTGGAATATTAATTAAGCAGATGAGCAATTAGCATATTCACACACGTACCAAATACAATAGCCTCCATCATCTTATTACCAACTTATATCCTGCCAAGTATGAAACCAATCGTACTCACAAAAAATTAGTTATCGTGGTAACAAACAATTTACTACCAACAGCAGTGACAACGACAATAACGACAACGACAACATGAAAAAGAACAAGGTTAAATACAATAGCTTCCCCGGAGCTTGGCTCATTTAGGAAGGTTAATTAACCAACGAAAACAATTTGTTTCTGTTAACAGTTTATATTTCAGCCTACAGCCCGTCAAATGTGGTTTGCCATATGGATTTTTACACGGACCATTATTGTTTATTATGTACATCAATGATTTTTCAAACTCTAAGAACCCCTTAGCTTTTATAATGATCCCTGATGGTGCAATTTTAATTTATTTACATGAAGATAGGTTATGATATGTATTAACACTAAATTGTTATCTGTTACCGCAGGGACGTAGCCAGATTTTTCAAATGGGAGGGAGCCGTCTTGCGAGGTACATAGTACCGAGCGTGGGAAGGTTCAGGCGGGATGTCCCCTCCCAACGTGCGGCGAAGACCCCTGGGAGGTAGCGCATTCTGGACGTTTTAGGACTGTTTTGAGGGTATAAAGTGAAAATTGCAATAGACACATCATAAATAATATTAGCAGGCTTAGCAATAATTATAAAAATAACTCAACAGTAGCGGATATAGGAATTTGAAAGAGAGGTGGCCCAGGGAGGGACTTTCACAGATATAGTAGGGTCGACCCACCTAACCCCACCATGGTTGGGGCTGAGATGCAAAACAAAATGAGGAAATAGTACCTCGAGATGGCCGGAAACGATCATCATCACATCACCATTTTATATCATGTCAAAATAACTCGCCTACATTTTTTTCATGATCATTTATTAAGAGATCCACAGACATCTAATTAATGTGTGATGTAGGCATATCATAGAAAATAAAACTTAGAAACATTGTCGTTTAATGCATTTACTTTACACACTTCAAAGCTCAGGAGTCAACAACCACCTCAGTCCCACCTTGGTTGGGAGGGAAGTGAGAAGATTTGAGGAAATGACACTTTTATATAGTAAAATTCATCATCACATTTCTCATGATCTTTTATCAGGGATTTTCGGCAAACATAGAGACCTAGGTAACCCAGGACAACTAGGCCTAACTATAGCTTACTAAGCTTGAACTACGACAATTATTATAATCATTGGACAAATTACAAATTTATTTTTCGCTTTTAGCACAAGTTTCTTCACTTTTTAGTAGTATTATTTATATTATTACCGTATCTATTATCATTATCACAATAATTATCGTCATCATTATTGTTATTACTACGCCTACTACTACTAGTAGTAGTAGTATTAAACAAAACTTTATAAAAGCTGGCAAAAAGATAAAAACAAACCATACATTATCACATTTCTGTATCTAAAAAGACCTGGCCTGGGATTTATTCATTTAAGACGAAGTTTAGCTGACTTTTTTGTTAAGTAAGTAATAAATCCACCCCCTGAGCGGTAAAGCCTTTATGTGATCCAGAAAAATGTTATATTTTGCATTAGGTTTATATATCGTTTATTAATTATAGACGTTTATTGTGGGTTTCTATCAGAGCAAGGAGTCACAAACATATGATATAGTAGGAGTCAATTAGAAATTGTACAGCATTTAAATCATTCACTAAACTCTGTGTTTTGTTGGGGGTTTTTTTGTGTGTTTTCGTTTTGTTTTGTTTTGTTTTTTTTATTTGTAATCGTATAAAAGTTCCACGGCGTTCTCGAAGTTGACTATCACATAGCGTAAGTCAACGAAATGAGTTATAACAAACCATGTTCTATTTGTATTTCTAACCCGCGTAAACAATTCATGCTTAGGCTTATGTGTTATAATTATAGTATTATGTATAACGTGTGCTGATTTTGAGTGATCGAGGAAAGAATAATATTGGCTAGCAAAAACAAGCTCTAAAATACTAACACTGTGTACAAAGGGAGGGGGAGGGGAGCCGCGACCCAACTAAACTTTAAAAAATCCCTTTAAATGAAGAATACATTACAAATATAGAGGCTTTGATACATTTTTAAAAATAATGATGAATACATATCAAAATAATAACATAAGATGATATTTTGTGTATAATGCTCTATTGAATAGGCCTGTACTGCTAGTTTAATTGTAGGGCGATATTGTTAGAAATATTATAATGGAGATTTCGGTATCAAGATGAGCGCAGCACTTGATGTGTTAATACCCAAAAATGGTTTATTAAAAATCAATAACAGCATAATTATAGTATCTGTAAATTCAATCTGAAGTACTTTGAATAAAATGATGTTACGTTTACTATATCATTTCTTAATTTCTTTCTAAATAGCAATGCTTAAGACCACTTTTAGTGCCAGTCTTTAATTATAGGGATTCTAATTAGAGACCAAAGCGGCGAAAGACCATCAAAACCCAGGTCCCAAAAGTGGTCTTTAACACGATAAACCACATCATATCAACTACCTATCGTCAGCAGGACAAGTCTTAAATCCAAAGCATTTTTTTCTATGAGCGTAACTTTGGAATTTATTACCATGTAATTTAACATTCTTTCAGTCTCTGTATTATTTTAAATAAAACCGTAAGAAATTCATTTTTAATAAAAAGCACCTCTAGTATTTAATTTATTTGTTTTAATTTATTTGTTTTTATGTCAGGCATCACTACAATTGTTTTGAAGAAACTTAACCTGTAATACTTTATGTATACTAATTTTATTGCGGGACCTAAACCTGACTGGCTGACCGACTGACTGGCTGACTGACTGACTGACTGCCTGCCTGAATGGCTGACTGGCAGACTGACTGACTCACTGACTCACTCACTCACTCACTCACTCCCTCACTCCCCCCCCCCCCGACTGACTGACTCCCTCACTCCCCCCCCCCCGACTGACTGACTGACTGACTGATTGAATGATTGATTGATTGATTGATTGATTGATTGATTGATTGATTGATTGACAAGATGTTTGTTGAACTTGTAGCTTGTTCCGCCGGAACATTTGGAGCAGGATGTTCTCAAGTATGTCATTGTAATAGTGGTACATGTAATAGGTATACCGGAAGGTGTACCGGCAGTGACACGACTTGCCAAGAACGATGGACGGGATCAAATTGTCAGGGTAGGATTGAAAATAACTTTTTTTTTTATATATATATATAAGACACTTCAAGATAGAATCGAAAAATAATACATCAATGATACATTTGCATGAAACTTTTCATTCATTTCAGAATGCTCTAAGAACTTCTTTGGTGAGAATTGTGAACAAAGTGCATGCACGAATCCGTGCACGTTGTGTTCCCGCACAGGAACATGCGTAGAGGGAACATGTCATCCTAACTGGCTGGGCAAAAAGTGTGAGATAGGTATATTTAATGGGGAAAAACAACAGTAACATGTTAATTAATTATTATAATAATTATAAGTTATAAAATTGTTATAAGTAGGCCTATTATCATTCTATTAGGCATATTATACACAACCCAATTGTATAAATAAATAAATAAATTATTCGAATGTATTGTATATTTTACGGTCAATAATACTTAGTGTGAAAAAACATTTAGGTGAAGCCAGGCCTAACGCCTATAAATCTACGTATATTTAACATATGACATCGGCATACATTATATAAAGTACAGTACATTTTAAAATAGTTCATTTCTTTTCAAGGGATTTCTGATACCGCGTTTACTCCAGCAAATTATGGTCACATGACAGAAATATATTGCATTGTGTCGACTAGCAATTCGTCAGCTACTATCGACATTCTACTTCAAGTAACCACCGGTGATCACAGAGAAAACACAACTTGGGCTTATTCCGAAGAAGATGGTGGGACAAAAACGTATATATTTGCTGTACTGGCCGTGTTTGGAACCAAGTACACATGTATTATTCAACGAAAAGGTGAATACGCAGAAAAAGAAATTACTTCAGTAATTTTTCGTAAGTTTTTGTTTTATTTCAATTCAATTCAATATATTCAAAATAGCCTCCACAAAATGGAGAGTATAAAAAAAAATACGTAAAATCATGTTTTAAGTTGTTTACTATCACAAGTACTTTATTACCTCCTCTATCTGTCTATTAGCCAGATTACGCAAAAACTAATAAATGGATCATCATTAATTTAGTGGAATGGTACATAATAATCGAAAAAAGACAACATTCAAAAAAATGTCCAGGGACAAGATCAAAGTAATTGTAATTCAATTATTTGCCCTCGAGCATATAAGAAAATAATAGAATCGCCCCTCGTATTCTGGTAGCATTCAAGCATACAGTATATTGTACCTGAATAGGACGGGTGATTCCATTATATTCTTGATGCTTTCGCCCATCGTATATTGTTAGTATTCGGGCATACGGAGGTTATGCACTCTATGAGTGACTGCTCTCATTTACTGTATTTAATTTTGCATTATTAGCATGATTTAAAAATAATACCGTACTAAATATGGGCTATGTACGATTTTTTTTTTTAATTTTTTTTTTTTGCTAATTATTATTTTGCAAGCATTTTCAGGAAAAATAGTTAGATAAAGATTAACGTAGATAAGAAATGTGCTGTCTTTAGGACCACCGTCTTACAATGGGAATCTACAAGCAGTCGTTCTGTCTGGTTCAGTAGTTGAAGTCTCATGGACAGAATGGAACAATGTGACAAACACTGGAGACGGCCCGATCATCGGCTACATCCTTCATTACATAAAGACAAACGACGACGAAGACGATGACAATTGGGAACAAACATCTATAGTAAATGGTTTAACTACAATTGTGGAAGGTTTGCACTGGGAAACAAATTACACATTTGCTGTGTCAGCAGTAAGAAATGGAGATGGAGGGCAAGGAGCTATTGGGAAACAACGAGCTGTTGCAGAAATGCTCTGCGGAGGTAAACATTCACAGCGTTTTTATTTCTTTATTGCATCCACAAGTTTAAAACACCAATAACAGGATGGAAATAAAATATAAAATACAATATATTTAAAATGTGAAACGATAATATAAAAGCAGTATTAAGAAAGAACAATAAATGTCAATAAAAACATTACAAGAATCATGATAAGGACAGCAACCAGCAATAAAATTTAAATAATGTCACACTTAAATTGATTAAAACTAAAATGTAAAATATCAAGAATATTTTAAGAAAGACAACAATTATAAGCTAAAGAAAGGCGACAAAACCAGACAATGACACGGGAGAATTTAACATTAAGAAGTGGTTTACAACTAAGATTACGGACAGGAACATAGACATGATTACAATTAAAATATGAATTGAGACATTTATAAAGAAATTATAGGTCCTGTCTTGCTCTCCTTGATTATGGAGAGGTGATAGGTAAGGAACCAGGCCAAATGGCAGCTGGGCTGGGCTTTCTATGGATCCGTTCTATTCTAAGTGATTGGGAAGATGAAAGTAAATTATATATAGCTGAACAAAAATCAAAGGACGGCTAAATAAAAGAAAGATAAAGTACACGCCACGCTTGGTGGAGGGGGGAAATTGCATTGCATCAGCCCACAAACAGGCTATGGGCCGTTTTTTAACAACATGATAAACAAACGTAAGTTTGTTGAAATATTAACGCTAACATATACTGTTTTTATGTTTATGTATTTTATATTATATATGTTTACAATATATGTTTTGTGGTGCTTTAATAACTTCTATCTCTGATGTACATCACTTACGCTAATGAAGTGGAGCGGACGAAATACTTGTTTGAAATAAATTATGATCCAAAAATACCTGAACTTGACTTTTGTATTTATTATTATCATCGCCTTCACTTTCTTAAAAGAACCAGAATCGGTACAGAACGTTAATTGGGAGGTAGCCCAATGTGGAACAGATTCAACAAATATCATCAAAGTCACGTGGCTGGTAAGCATACTTCCAAAGGCTGCATGCTTTATAGATATTAGCTATAATATGGAGACAATGTATTCTTATTGTCTCCATATTATTATTATTATTATTATTATTATTATTAATATTATTATTATTATTATTATTAGTATTATTAGTATTATTATAGATGTATAGATGTGTGGAGACAATAAGCATACACTATAATTTATTGAAAGTTTTAACAATATTGTCCAAATGCTGCAGTGATTTACGCATTGCACATTTTTAGTGTTATTTGGCACACCATCATGTTAAATGAACTTCTTTCACCAAAGATTGTTTTTTGTTTTTTTCTTTGTAATTATCGAAATATACAAACTATTTTTACTTTAGGGAGCTTAGTCAATCTTCATCATCAATCTTCATCATTACTGATTTTTTTTCATAATAATTTTTATTATGTTACCCTATTTTTGAAGAAACCAAAAGGGATTCCTTTTGTTACTTTCTTTATTCTACTGTACTTAAATTATTCTATTGAATAATACAATATATTATTTATATTTTACTTGCATTGTATTGCATCACCAGGAGACACATCACCAACAAAGCGTCTTGAAATGCTCAGACTTAACATATTACTACACTGTATATGTCAAGATAGAAAATGAAGAAGATACTGAATACGTCAAATTATATCAGGGTCAGAAAGCAGTTTTTCTTTTTGAAGACTACGGCACTGATTACGTAATTGCTGTGACGATTTCTAATAAGGAGAGTGAGAGTAACTTTGTGGAGAGAACAATACATTCAACATCAGATACAAGTATGTTTCTGCTCTATAAAAACGTTCTTATACCTCAATTCAATAAAGTGGTTGATTGATTTGCACCAACACAACCCCCTTCCCCTCCCCTCTCCCACCCCTTCAGAAACTTTGATCTGGACAACACCAACATGAACGTTTAAATTCACTAGAGGGATAATATATAGTTTTCGTTTAATCTATAGGAAAAGGTTGGAAAATTGCAAAATCTTACATCAATGAATTTGTATAAGGTCCTTATACATCATATAAAGCCTGGTTTCCATACAATCGCTACACGCTACCGCCCACAGCTTTTTGCTTTCGAAACTGATATGGTCGGTCGATTCGGGGAGCCTTGCCTATTGCATCGGGGACTGCTACGCAGTACATCGATTGCATAAAAACACTGTAGCGACAGTTTAACGATTTTATAGAAACCAGGCTTCACCGAAAGCTGTCGGCCGATAGCGTGTAGCGATTGTATGAACACCAAGCTTTATCATTGTCTAAAATAGAAATAATCTAGTTCCCTACAACGTCAAGCAATCAACCAAAAAACCTGTAAAATTCAATTCCAATTAAATAGTGTCTTCAATTCCAATTAAATGGTGTCTTCGATATATATTGAAGGTTTGCTGCCATGTACTACGGTACCATTATTCACGAGTCCTGTCCATTCTCTATTTTAAAATCAGAAATCCTTTTATTAAATTCAATAGATTCTTTCAGAGCAAGCACGTACCTGGTTGTGATTATCATCTTAGGCTCCTTACTCACTTCCTTGTTGGTGTACACTTTATTGCAGTGCATACGAAGGTAGATTTTATTAACATACATTAATATTTTAAGATGATAACCTAACAGAATATAAGTATTTTCTTCCTGTTAAAACTAATTAATACATTTCGCTTACTTGGCTGCTATGTTATGAAACAAGTTGAACGGAAAGCATTTGAAAAATTCATAATAATTATAGTAATCTTTAAAAGCGCAAATAATGTCAAAATTTCAATGAGATTCTCCCCCAGACACCTTACAGGAAGCCATAGCCGCCACTGGTTTCCAACCAAATTGAGTGAAACTCAATTTGAACCCTTCTTTTAAAATGTATTATTGGAAGAACACTGGCTATGTAAATGCAGCAATATCTCATCTATTAGCTCATGTGCTACGTTACATTATCATTAACATCTTATTTCAGACGGACAACAGTAATGAAAGGCAAGAAAAGAGAGAATAAAGCGACGAAAGGTGAAGACATTGAGGTTTTTGAAATCTCTTCTACACATACAGCTGCCGAAATTCAAAGTGGATATACAAAGTATTCCCAAAGAATTTGCATTGATGACCAATACACCGAAATTAAACCAATACCCCTAAAAGATAAGGCCAGGTACGATCATAATATTTGAATATACTAAAGACAACTAATTAGGCCTATTCCTTGGAAATTGTGAACAATCTGAAGTGTGTATCTAATTATTATTACATGTTCATATTAAAGCAAGTTCTTATATGACGATAATTATTTTAGTGCATATCCACGGCATAATGTAATGTTAAGTAGCGCTATGACATTGGTATTACTCCAACGTTAATCGACAACACTATAATTGTAAGATTACGAAAAAAAAAAAAGAAAAAAAAATTATTTGTGTCCAAAAAAAAAAAAAAAAAAAAAAATAAAAAAAAAAAAAAAAAAAAAAAAAAAAAAAAAATTATTTTTGCAAAAAAAAAAAAAAAAAAAAAAAAAAA
>NW_022751777.1:567443-581846 GCF_011630105.1 Anneissia japonica
GGTACTGCTGCTGGTTGGAAAGCTACTTGACCGTTTTTTCTTTGGCAATCCATTGAAAGCAACACCAAGTACATAACTTTTGTCACTTTTCCTAAAATTAATTTTGACGTATTAAATTCGATTTACTTCTTTTTTAGGCCTGCATTTTGTAAACACTCTGTATGTTTATTTTTGTTTGCAAATACATCGTATGATCAAAATGAAAGTGGTATGAATATGAATCCAACTTCCAAAAGAAAAATTGTTCAGGTTAATAGAGACAGGGAATATCATTCGCTATGCTTATTATACACGCTTCAACACTTGGTAAATAAAATGTCATTGGTGTTTACAGTATTGTTCAAAATCTTTCCATGTTAATTGTATACCGGTACCTTATAAAGTACTGAAGTTGAATAGATTTTTTGTTAACTAGGGCCTATAATATAGCGCTTAACACTAACAAGGCCTCAAAGCGCTTCACATTACCCCAGGTCATTGGTGATTGGATAAAACGCCTATGGAACACAAACTCAATCTCCTGCAGCTACATCAGCGCATTTTGGCATTTAACCCTACCAGGTTATACCCCTGGGTGGAGAGAAGCAATGCAGATAAAGTGCCTTGACCAGGGACACAAGTGAAATGCACAGCGAGGGGATTCCCACCGCTGCGCCAAACCACTTCTAACATCCCTCCCCAGATTGCCATATCGTTTAGTAGGCCTAAGTAGGACCGATATTAAATTATTTTAATTGAAAAGGAAATCCTAAACTATTATTATATTAAATACTCGCTGTGGCAAACTCCCCCTCTTCTCTTTGACAGTACAGCACACCAAGGCTTTACATAAATACTGATGCTATATTCCTTATTCTTTATCAACTGCAGATTAAGGTGGAGGCAGTAATGGGCCAGGCCAGGAATTCGTCGGGGAAATCCGCTTCCACACCGTCGGAGAAAAAGAAATCAATTCATTAGAAAAAATGTATTTTTATATTTTGAATATTTTTTAACATTATTATCGATTAAAGCCCTAAATTTTAAGCCTCCGGGGATTCCAACATCTGGACCTCTCCGACGAAGGATTCTGAACAACGCCTGCCTACGACCACTTACGCAGCCGTGGGGGAAATCGGCCACCTTTCGGGGATATCGGAAAAATCCTGGGGTCACCACTGATCAACTGCCTATACAGGAAATGTAGATTATCATCATAAACTGCATTGCTATATATCATCATCGTATTCCGCTATCGTCGGTCATCGCCGCCGTTACTGCCGCCGTCATAATCATCATTTGGCGTAGGCCTACTAATCACTATCAGAAAACTACAACTTAATAAATAGTTTAAATCGTCAATTTGAAGCATACATCACTGTTTTCTTAATATTTATTTTATCGAGATTGCATGAAATTAAACAACCTATCAACCTTTATAAAACTGACCTTTTTCAAAATGTGTCACAGGCAATAAGCATCAAGATGCAAAATGAGAATAATTTGAATATTGACACATTATAAGACACCAATATATTATATAAGTTCTCTGCAATAAAAATACAAATACGGTGTTGATATATAAAAGGCAAACTGTATGGCTTTATCTTAACATACACGCGCAGTTCAAATTACATTATAATATATACTAATACATACGGTACTGTACACAACTGAATATAGGCTATAGGCTAGTTCTTTATGGTAATAATTATTTATGGCAATAATTATTGCATACCTACTTAAGATAATGCAAAGACTAGAGGCCTGTTTATACTTCAACGATAACGATAACGATAAAAAAGCTAAAAAGCAATTGTTCATATAGAAAAAAAAAGAAATAAGAACAGTTTTTACACTAGATTCGACAACGATTGTTGTTTGTTGTTTTATTGTTATCGTTGAAGTATAAACAGGCATTTAAGAAATAGTGCCACACGCGCAAACGATGTATCCATGGCAACTAGTTCTAGCCAACCTTTCAAGATTGTCAACTAAACTTGACAACCGGCCAATCACAACAAGGCCAGGATTATGTGCTTGTCCCACAAACACATGGTTACGTACCGTGAATCATCGAATAAGCGCGGCTGTGCTTATAACATTTTTGAAGGCTTCAGAGCGGCGCTTGTTCGAAAGCAGCGGTTATTCCAAAACGGCTCTTATTAAAAAAATATTGGCATGGCGCTTTCCATCCTTGTTCCCATGTTACCTATCTCACGTAGTTCGGCAGGCCTATCATAGGCCGTAAATAAACGTCTATAAGGATATGTTTGTGCCTTCATTATGTCATTTATTCATCTGAACCGTTTCTGAAAATATTTCATTACTCGAAGTAAGCGTTGCGGCGCTCTGCAAACTTAGCAACAGAAGGGCACCCTGTACGTCTGGATGTGAACTTGATAAACGTGTGTAAATTTGCTATATTGAAAACTGAAAGGCGCCGCTTACGACTGGATTTGCGTAAAAGATGGGACGTATATCCGCCTCACTTTTGCTTTGCGAGTGCTCTATCTTGTATTTCTAGTATCGTTGATACAATTTTAAAAACACCCCTTCAATGAGTGTCTAATTATCGAGCACGAAATCAAATTGTCTACGATTAACTAACAGGTAAATATCCTCAACCTTAAAACTGTCATTGTGAGAAAATTTATGGTTTTTCCTAACCATGAATTAGTATTTTTAAATAGTTTTAGCTACAGTATACGATTATACCACAAAATAAATGTCATTTATTTGTATCAACATAATAATATGTATATGAACACATACACTTTCTTAATTACTGTAATGCCCATTTTTATGTGAAACACTTAAAACTACATTTCTACAGACACACCATAACTAACTACCTACCTACCTCAGTATATACCCACATACCACTTAATATTCAGCTAATGTTAAAAGAATAAAACATTAATAATAATAACTACTGTATACAAAATATTTATATCAATAACTATACTATCAATACAATGAAAATAATGTTTCTATATGGCTGAAAACATTTTAGATACCATATTTAAAAAAGTAAATAAAATGTTAGAAAGAAAACCATAAGGTATGATTAAAATATAATCTCACATTCTTGGATTTGTTTGGGGGCCTGTACAACCAGAGGGATGTCTATATTTTGACCAAACTCATTTTTGAATGTACCCTCCAATAAACCAAACAACCTTCTCCACTTGCATCAACAAAAACCATCAAAATGATGGAAAAATTAATTATTTACATGTTAGCATGCTACAGCTTAAATGTGTTCAACACCCTGACCCCAACAGCAGCTTATTCCATGGACCATCCACCTCTTAAATGGAAACCCCCTTAAGGCATTCTAGCTTAGGCCTGTTCAGAGAGAACAAAGTAATGAGTTATGGTGTAATATATATGGTCTTACAGACCAAAAGCCACACACTAGAAATGTCGAACTTTTTTGTCATCTTTTTTAATATAACATCTGTGATCAATACCAGTGATTCGCTAATATTACCGTAAATGCTTGAATAAGCATCGCGGTGCTTATAAAATTTTTGGAGGCTTCAGTGCAGCACTTATTCGAGAGCGGCACTTATATTGGCGTGTCAGTTTCCATGCCCGTTCCCATGTTACCTATCTAATGTATTACCATAGTTCAATTATTGCCCCACCATGACAAAAGGAAGTAACAGACAATTTTTCAAAAAACAATTTTTTTATTCGCTATCAACGAACAAATAATTTGGTATATTTGAGTATGGTCAAATCCCACTAATTAACAAGTAATTAGCAACACAAAACGGAAGTAAGAGACTAAAAATACAGTAAAAACCACCAGAATAGGAAGCAGGTGACAAAACATGCTCCATATTCCTTAATTACTCAATGCAATGCAAACAGCAGTTGCTTCCTTTTGTCATGGTGGGGCAGATAGGCCTATAATTATAATAATAGGCCTATACGTCATCGTAAATAAACGTTTATAGAGAAAGTATTGTGTCTTCATTGTGTTATTTATACATTTTAACATGTGACTGTATACATTGTATTTAAAACCCTGTTTCTCAAAATGTTTGATTTCACAAATGGTAATAATAATTACACTCTCGATTAAGTGCAGCGGTTAGCGAAAAAATCAGGTATGGTGTGGTGCTTATTCGAGAGCGGCACTTATTCAAGCGTTTACGGTATATGACACCATCATAGGCATACCCCTATAGGCAAATAACAAATGTTTATAATACAGAAAACCTGTGACTGGCTCTGACAAAGCCAGCCATTTTTACGAAAATTCAAAATTGAGTTTTCTGTGTTTTAGATTCTAAATGAATTCTTCTTTAAAACAGTGTTTATTTGACGGAAATTGGTTAACTATCAGTGAAGTTATGAATACTTATTTTTATTATTTTTATTCTGAAATTTCCAGGTTTTTCGCAGCGGCTGGTGTGCGCTAATTAGCCAATAATATTTGTATTTTTATTCTAAATTATTAATATTAGAGGGCATTGGGTTCGCGAAACAAGGTATAAAAAAGTCCTGTCTTATTTACAGTAATCATATATCACATGGTTCCATGCAGTGGCGTATCTAGAAGTCTTGAAAAGGGAGTGCTGATGGAGGTGGGGCACTGTCTGTGGGGGGGGGGTCTATGATCAGTTGAGAAGCGCTAATTCCAAAATGAAGGTGATTTTTTTGGGGGGTGGGGGGCGACTGGGGGAGCTCGAGTAATTTTTTGGAAGGGATGTACCCCCACCCCCACCCCCCGCCAATAGATATGTCATTGGTTCTACGCAAATCTACCAAGAGTAGAGATATCACAGTCAAAAGCGCTTATACAAACAAGATCACATAGCTGAATCATAAAGACTATGTGCATTACGTACATAAGTTAAATGATTGAAATCATGTGCTCAGACACTGGCACATACAAAATCATCATGTGACAGGGACTTATTACACAGGATATGTGTACCTGTAACAATACAACCTCTCTCCTGCAACACCTAAAGTAAGGGGAAACTTTTTTGGCCGAGAAGCAGGGAAAATATTTCTTTCAAATTTACACTAAGTCTAACTCCTATTCAGGGGACAGTCATTTTAGTCTCAAAGATGACTGTTTAATATGGGTTTTAATGATTTTTTCCACTCTCCTTTATAGCTATAGAGCTAGAATTCAAGCCTATTGGTATTCTAATAAAAACCAGCTGGGAATAGCACCTCTTGTATTTAAGTGTTCATACATTCTTAATAATACTAGAAAAAAATAGCTCCCTTTATCAATGCTTATTGTATTTGTGCATGCTCATTTGCCCCTATCTTTGTGAGGCGATAGTTAAATTCAGACTCTTTTCAACCCTGCCCTTAGACAGTTGTTAACTGTAGTATTAATTAAAATGAAGAATGAAATTGAGGTAGCATTTGAAAGTGAATGCTTCAAGCGCCTGAGCAATACAACGAAAATGTCAATAGAGGTACTATTACTACCTAGCGAATATGACCATATGAATATGCTGGAATACATACGTTTTATTTACCTTAATAAGAGATTTATGTACACACACACACACACACACCCAAACATACTGAAGATAAATGCATACACACTCACTCTCCCTCCCCTACTCAGAAGCACAGCTACTTTTGAGACCACTGTGCGTTAGTATTTTCCTGAGGGATGTTATGTTATTTTGACAGCAGTATGAATGGAATGTTATGTTTTCCATTAATATTCCAAAATACAGTCCCTAGGCCCATTCAAATAGCCTGGTTCCTTGAATCTGGCAAACAAGCAAAAATGTTGCAAAGACAAACCTATATCTAATGAAGTCAGCTAGCAAAAGGTATCAGTATGTGCAGCAAAATAAACTTAGATGTGTGTTAATTAAGAGACCAGATGTAGGTATATATGTAGGTGTATATGCAAATGTATATGTGTGTGTGTGTATGTAGGTGTATATGTGTATGTATATATATATATATATATATATATATATATATGTATATGTATGTATATGTATGTATGTATATATATGTATATATATGTTACAGTAATTTTGGTAATTAAAATAACCCTGCATAGTCATATAGAATAGGTACAAGCTAACGAAGTTCCTATTTGACAAGTAATCATACGTCATCCACAAACTAACAGTGAATTTACTGCTATGCACAATGACTTTAGTGTACACGAACAAATAATAATTACAATAAGATCGTAGGTTAGCGGAACTACAGTATGTTGTTCTTTATTATTCAGTTCCAAAAGGTTCATAGGACTATTTATTTAAGCAGAGATATCTGAATGTAAGTAAGTATATAAGTATATAAATTAGATATATTGTGTATTAGGCCTATATAAAAGAAGTACAGTTACACAGTAATTAATGTATTGACATTTTTGTTTATTAATAACGATTAAATCTCCTTCAGCATTGCAGGTTACTGTGTGTGTATATATGTACGTAGGATTTATGTAAGTATGTGAGTATTCATGTATTATGTGTATGGCGTTTGCATGTATCACTGTTATTAAAAATACCCATAATGAAAATAGAATTAAAGGATTAAGTGCTTTGAAGTCACAAGGAAGGGTATTTACTACAGAATGTAGAGACTTAAAGTTGTCATCATCCTTTCTTGAAAATTTATCATTGAGAGATAATCTTGTTAGTTTTATATATAAAGCGAGATATCAGTTGCTGGAAGTAGGCACGTTGTTAAATAGATATTATCCAAATACCAATGATAAAAGGTGTGTAGTGTGTAACAACCCAAATGATCACATGTGATGAATGGATGTATGCTTTTCAGAAATATGTATGTTGCTCGACAAAACAGTTGATATAATCCATAAGGAAATTATGAGTAAAGACTAGTTAATCAATTGTAATGTTTCCCATTAATTGGGTAGATTTATAGCATAGTCAACATCGTAGACCAGATTTGCTATTGATCGATAATCGGTTAAAAAAAGCATTTATTGTAAAAATTTCAACCCCATTTCATGCGTTTGTTGATACTTGCTCTGAGATTAAGTTCAGAAAACACGTACAATGCGAATTGACACTACATTTGAATGTAAGGTGGTTGTCATAATTATTGGTTCATTGGGTAGTGTGTATCAAATACTAAATATATTAGTATAAGCTCTTGTATTGGATCACATTTATGTGGAGAAAACGTGCCAAACATTTGTAAAAGGTATCCACGTTCGGACCCATTCTTCTAGTCAGGTGTGAAATGTTTTCACGTTAAACCGCGTTTTAAAATTACTTATTGTATGATATAAGTCGAAAGTCTTTAAAAAATGTTTAAAGCATGTAGGCTTTATATAAGCCTATGTATGTATGTAAGTATTCATGTAGTATGTGCATGCATATAGGCCTATATGCATGTATCTCTGTTAATAATACCTTAATTTTATGTTAAAGGTTATTTCAAACTTGCATCACAGATTAACAGGCATTGTAAAGTGCCAAGGAGGGAAAAATATTGAATAAAGAAAAGAAACACATCCATTTCTATATATGACATTATACCAAACAGTAGGTATACAATATCTACATAATAAATAATACAGGAAACAAACCTATGCCCTTAAGCTTTCACGCTTTTATTAAATAACACACACTTGTTTGTTTTTTTTTTTCAAAACAGAAATTGAACCGCCTACTTAGGACGTTTCTATTGACACAGAGATATACTGACGCATTACATCAGCATTGTCTTTTAAATCATCAGCTATAAGTGACAAAGATATGTGAATTGTTTCACATACTCAAGGGATAGTTGTTATTGGCTCTCCCATCAACTTTCAAAACTTGGAAAGATACACATACATTTAAAATTTTTGGCATTATAAATGAATGTCATGAGACTTGGTATGTTCCTCACATAGGCTATGCGAAGGTATTGTTGGCGCCCACTCAAGGAAGGGGCAAACAGAAGCATATGACATCCTGCATTACAATTCCCAAGTTTCTTATTTGATACATTATTATATAAATTGTAAAGGAGGGGTGATATAACCCCACTCTGACGTACTGTACGCCATTTGATACATCAAACTTAAATGAACAACAACTTCCCCATCTGACGATAAATTTCTGAGATGTATACCAGTTTACAAGTAATCTAATAACATAAAAAGGTTTATCTATCCAGTGATTGACCTTGTCCATAAAATTTATGTCGTCAATTCCTTCTTAAAGAAAGGGTTCGTGATCAATTATATCTTGACACATGTAAAAAGTAGTGTTAAAACTGATAATAAAGTGGTATAAAAGCAGTGCATGAAGGGTTTGGGAAGCACACTGCAGTAAACATCAACGTTTGAGTGCGGCCCTCGGTGTTAAATGAAACATTTTCTTTGGCCCTCCAACAGATTTGTATGCCCACCACTGCTGTAGCATATGCATATATCTATAACCGTTGGTCATAGACAACTAATTTTGGTCTCAAATTGTTTGGGACATACTGCATATACAGGTATGGGCTGTGAAATGGACCAGTACAGAAGGGAAACCACCTACTCGTCTCAAAGAGTGTAGTGTAGGCCTACTCGGTTCTTTATGCGCACATGAGCCAATTGTGTACACACTAGGCCTACGGTTTATTGTCCTTACTATACTGAGAAGACTTGTTCCACCACTAAACCAGACGAGCGTACCGTTCGAACCAGTGCCGATGTTATGGCTGTAGTTGCGGCGCCCCTGCCTTAACTGCTCGGCCATTTGACTTGCCACTCTGTCATACATCATAAACAAAATAGTTTACCTAGTACCTTGGCCCCAGTGGCAAGCAGCATTGCCATGAAGTTAGATGATGCTAGAAAACGAAAATTCCAACTTCCTAAATTACAAACACAAGATATTTTGGCCTTGTTGTGAGATCGGCAAGTAGGTCGCAATCTTCACACTATGTGTTCTTCATTGTTCACTCGAAAATGAAAGAGTTAAACCATAATGTAAATAAAAACACTCAAACAAATACAACACAATATAGGCCTAGATTTAGAGGAAATAAATCACACATACTAATAACAGTCTGTGCGATACCTTAGCGATAATGTCAATAAGGAAATTTAACTTAAAAACAGAATACATTCTAATACCAACAGTCTTGTAGATAGGAACTAGAGTGGAGCGGTAGGCCGGAAAGTTTTTGCAATTTTCTATATTCGACTTTCAGATAATAGCGACAATTATTTAACCGTATTTTCTCCCAATTCATAACATAAAATACTGGGTAATTCACTAGTATTAATATGTTAAATAGGTCTATAAATAGACCGAGACCTGAATGTTCAGAAAAAAATATAAAATTGAACTTAAATGCATCGTCCTGGCTTCATTCGTTTGGAAGATAGTTTGACCAAGGGCTTTTAACCGTTGATTTGCCATGGCGTTTTCAGGTTCCGAAGCTCGTGGTCATCTGGAGTTCGGACCAAACGCTGACCGTTCTCAGCCGGACATATTAGATACCTTACACTGTTGACGGACTGGAAGCGGTCTGTGCTATGTTTCAGCCCTAGGCAGTATTACGTACGTACTTACTCACCCACCCACTCACTCACTCACTCACTCACTCACTCAATCGCTCACTCACTCACTTACTTATTTTACTTACTTACTTTATATTATTCCTTTAGAAACATGGTCAAGGATTACCAATAGCAACTTATCACTGTCCTATTAGATAGGTTACAATCCTGTTTCCGTGACAGGAATTGAACACAGGACCCTGGAGGTTTGGAAGACAAGCATCTTAACCACCAAGTTATTCAAATCCAATACCATGGCTTATAAACATACATAAAATTCACTAAAAAGTAAACGTATGTATATTATATTGTTGTCGCTTTTCACAAGTCACAATAAGAGCATATTGTGTTCAGTTATATCATTACTAGGTAGACAACGTGCTTGAAAGAAATGTAATGTAGCGTTTTAATTTCAAACACCAAAAAAAAAAAAAAAAAACAATTTTCATTAACAGCTACATCAATTGTATACTAGGGCACGCTATAGGTGCTATTTGATTTAAGCAGATCTTTAATTTTTTTGTTTATAATGGTATTAAATCAATGAAAAAAAGTATATTTTAATGAATAAATATCTATGCTTTTTTTAAACGTTAATTTTGTTGTATTTCTTTTCACTTGTGAATAGCTTCATCAAATAAATGTTACTGATACATATTTTAAAATTGCAAATGACACATTCACCTCTCTTATCAGATGCCGATGTGTTCCTTTGACTGCGAAATGCTCTTCATCATCATAGGACTACAACTTATGATTTTCAACAGACTAAGCTTTGGTAGGTTTATGTACCGTACATTTGAAGATGAGATGGTTTTATTTTTTGGTTTTTTTAAAAAAAAACATCTCCAATGTCAGATAACTAAACTTGGTTCGTAAATAATCTCATTATTTAGTATCTCTAAGGGTGACTCTAAATATCCGCTGATCATAGGTTTGAGTTCGCCATTTATTAAAACATATAAATGTTGCATCTTACTTTCTATTTTAAACCAAATTGCACAAAAACTGCCAATGTAGGCCTAAATTACAGTTTATTGAATTAAATGTTTGAGAAAGCATTAAAATTGTATTATTACCTACGGAACTATAGTAGGTCTACATCATAAACAGTGATCTAAAGTCCTAATTGTATTTGGTAATGAATTAAAACAATTGTTATAATCTATATCTTCTAAGGAAGCCAAAGCTATGTAACACTTTTGAATCATCAGCCTAGCAACGCAGAGGATGGCAAGGGGTTCCAGTGCTACACACCTCCAATTGTTTCAGGTGACATGTTAAGTTACGGTAGATCATACCAAATAGACAGCACTGACAGCCTTACAGATATACCTTGGAATGTTCTTGTTGGTCAAACTAGATATCCTACACCAGATCCAGCTGTAGCAGGTGGGAACGTCGGAGTTTACTACTGCAAGTTTGTGAATGGTCTCATCACTACGATCGTTCAAACTACAAAAAGAGATAGTGATGGTAAGAATCATATGATCGCGCATTTTTACTGTATTTTAACATTAATAACTAAAAATTTAAAGAGGTATTGTCCATTTCAAACAAAAAAAAGGCAAGCCAATAAAATTAAACTTTGAATTGGCCATTTTTTTTTTTGTTGTTTGAGAAAGTTATTCGCTTTAGATCCAAAAATCGAACAAAAATGTATTATTTCGTTAAAATAACTAACATATTACCATTACTCTAACTCATTCTAAATCATTCTAATATTTTATATACCGTAGTATCTACGTTTTAGGAAATTCTTATTGGTATTATAATATTACAGATAATAAATTTTATTTTTAATAGTACATTTTATTAACTAATTGTAAAAGGAATATAACCGGTTTTTGTTTTTATGTATTTTATTGAGACAAAATAAATGAAATGAAATACACATGACCACATGTAAAAAATGTATATGCTGTAATAATTTACATATGGTCATACATTCCAATCTTTATACTAATATATTCGAATGGGTAGCATAATACAACAGTTATAATGACATATAATGCAATAAAGTAAGTATATAAATAAGCTTAATCTGCCTTTAGATTAAGAATATAATTACGTTTCATTCACTGCCGGCGCCCAAGGGCGCAGATTTGTTTGAAAAGGCTGGGGTGGGGGACACTTCTTGAGTCAAATATGAAGCGCCAAAGAATTTCTCATGATCTTTTATCAGCGAGTTACGACAATTATCTAATAATTAGGTTATGTACCATAGAAAATAAAAGTTAACAACATCGTCTTTGATGTACTTTACCTACTTCAAAGCCGTGAGTACACAACCACCTCAGCCCCATCACTTAGATGGAGAAGAAATTATTTTGATATGATCGACCATAACATTCTTTTATACAAAATTATCCCATTATGGAATACGCTGACCTGCCCTCATTCTCTTCCAGAGTTACCTTTTAAATCGTAGTCAATGTACTAAATATTATTTTAACTCCATTTCTAATGCTCTTCCCATTACTTATGCTGTTCCTCAGGGGTCTTTGTTAGGCCCGCTCTTTTTTATTTTATATATTAATGGCATTCATTTGTCTTTAAACCTCTTTTCCTTTCCTTTTTTTTTCTATACGCTTATCGACCATAAAATTCTTTTATACAAATTATCCTATTATGAAATTCGCGGCCCTGCCCGCGATCTATTTTAGAGTCTTTCAAATCGGGTCAATGTAATAAATAGGTCTATTTTAAATCCATTTGCAATTCCCTTCCCATTACTTGTGTTCTTCAACGGTGGTATTTGTTAGGTTCACTCCTTTTAATTTTATACATTAATTACATTTATTTGTCTACCCCAAAAAATGTGGAAAAACGTGACCCCTGTTTCGCGCCACTCCTCACCCCCACCCCCATGACATACACCCATGACGGCGCCCACTCGGAGTCATATTCCCCAACAAGAGATTCAAAATTTAAACCAGCTGGGCCACACCCACCTCAATTCCACAATGGTAGGGGTAAATACTAAAATTAGGCAACTCAAGACTCACTGAACTGGCACTTTCAGAATGTGAAAATGGTTTTTCAAAGCTGTTTCCCAAACAAAATGATTAGCTTCTTCCTCGACGGCGGTACATGTTCCTTGAACCTCACTGTAATCCCCACTGACCACTGAATGAAATAACATTATCGAAAATGAATATCATTCGTATCAAACTCAAGCTTCCTTTTATCACAATTAGAATTGTTATGTATGATTTCGTGCTTTTTAGCCATCATTATACCATCGAATGATAAGGCAAGCGTATCTGCCAATGTGGGTGACAACGTCAAGATCAGCTTTCAGGTCATAGGAGACGTAAATAGACCGCTTGTCTGGAGAAAAGACAATGTAGAGATAGTCACAGAAGATACGGAAAGTTTGACGTTTAATCCAGTAAATGTCAATGACGCTGGGGTGTACGAAATGCATGGAACTGGGCAACGAAATTACCGAACTCATTCATTTATTATGCTGACTGTACGAGGTAGCAATTTTTTTTTTTTTTTTGCTAATGATAATAACATTATTTTATGTATAAACTGCCTAGAGGCCCACAAATCAGTGATCAGTCAATCTGCCTGAAAAAGAAAAATAATGGTCATTATTTTCCAATCGATGCCTTATAACTTTGCAATAATTTCTTTTTAAGTCACGTCAAGGCTAAAGTTTAACTGAACAACTTTCAGTCGTGAATCTTAACTGCTTTGTTGTTATTTTTCACAAATCCATCCATCTCAGTATTTGAAGCAGTAGCAGTATTTGCAGCAGCAAAAATACCAGACTGTTTTTATGTTCATTTTCGCTGAACAACAACCAATCATCATTTACTATCTCTTTTGTTTTATAAATTATTTTAGCGTGTCCACGTCACAAATGGGGTCCTCCTGATTGTACAGGTGACTGTGAATACTGCTATAATGGTGGCGTGTGTGATGATAAAACAGGACTTTGTATTTGTGCACCTGGCTTTAAGGGAAGATTATGTGAAATTGGTAGAGAAATATGTTTACTTTTTAGCATGACACATAATTTCACATCATAATCTTATATTTCCACTATTTTAAATTTACAAATAGGATCATAAAAAATATAAACATACAAAACGATTCAGTAATACCTAGTAGGATTGCTCAACTGAGTAGTAGTAGTAGTGGTAGTAGTAGTAGCAGCAGCAGTGAGAGTAGCAGTAGCAGTTGTAGGTGGTAGTAGGTGGTAGGTAGCAGGTAGTATGTACAGTGCACCCTCCAATTCGAGACCCCTCTAATTCCGAGACCCCTCTAATTTGAGACCACCTTTAATACCCAAATAACAATCTTCAACCCTTCAACCCTAGCCCTTCAACAAAGCTATCTCTCTAATAGGAGACCCACCCCGAGACCACCCCAAATTTTCAGGTCCAAGGGTGGTCTCGACTTGGAGGGTGAATTGTAATTGTTGTTGCAGCAGCAGTGCAGTAGCTTAGTAGTAATAGTAGTAGTATCTTTTACTTATAATTATTAAATTTTCAGAGTGTGGTCAAAATAAGTTTGGATGGAACTGTGAACAAATCTGTACAAAACACAATAGAGCAGATGCTTGTAAAAGCTACCAATTCTGCTTACCAGATCCATACGGATGTAGCTGTGTTACAGGATTCACGGGCATTAACTGCCTTACAGGTAAAGCAATTGTAAAGGCGATGATGAAAATTAAAAAAAAAAAACTATAAAAAAAAAAACACGGAAATCAGGTTGACGTTTTTTTTGGAACACTGATGAAGTCCACATGCGTGGACGAAATATTAGTGTTCTATTAATATTCCAACATTTTTTTTTATATTTTCATCGCCTTTGCCACTAAGATATTTGATGGCAGTGTTCAAATTACGGAACAATGATGTAAAGGTATATATATATATATA
>NW_022751777.1:582339-594925 GCF_011630105.1 Anneissia japonica
AGACTTACCATACTTTAGGTATCGTGGTACCAAACAGTTTATTATAACACCAACAACGAAAACAACATGAAGAAATGTTAAAATTTCAATAAAATTATACATTTTGTATGGATGGGAATTATAAAGGAAATTAGCTTAAACTTTCGTTCGTAGTAGCTCCTGAACCTAAATTGCCAGATTACTAAACCTTAGTTATCATGGTAACAAGCCTAAATTACCAGTGGAATATTAATTAAGCAGAGCAATTAGCATATTCACACACGTAGCAATATGCTCCGTCATCTTATTACCAACTTATATCCTGCCAAGTATGAAACCAATCGTACTCACCAAAATTTAGTTATCGTGGTAACACTGAATTATTATCTCTTACCGGTGCAGGGACGTAGCCAGAATTTTCAAAAGGAGGGAGCCGTCTTGCGAGGTACGTAGTACCGAGCGTGGCGAAGACCCCTGGGAGGTAGCGCATTCTGGACGTTTTAAAACTGTTTTGAGGGTATAAAGTGAAAATTGCAATAGCCACATCATAAATAATATTAGCAGGATTCGCAAAAATTATAAAAATAACTCAACAGTAGCGGATATAGGAATTTAAAAGAGAGGTGGCCCAGGGAGGGACTTTGACAGATATAGTAGGGTCGACCCACCTCAGCCCACCATGGTTGGGGCTGAGATGCAAAAATTTGAGGTAATAGTAGCTCGAGATAGCCGGAAACGACATCTTTATATAGTAAAATTCATCTTCACATCACCATTTTATATATGTCAAAATAACTCGCCTACACTTTTTTCATGATCATTTATTAAGAGATCTTCAGCAACCACAGACATCTAATTAATGTGTGATGTAGGCCTATCATAGAAAATAAAACTTAGAAACATTGTCGTTTAATGCATTTACTTTACACACTTCAAAGCTCAAGAGTCAACAACCACCTCAGTCCCACCTTGGTTGGGAGCGAGGTGAGAAGATTTGAGGAAATGACACTTTTATATAGTAAAATTCATCATCACATTTCTCATGATCTTTTATCAGGGATTTTCGGCAAACATAGAGACCTAGGTAACCCAGGACAACTAGGTCTAACTATAGCTTACTAAGCTTGAACTACGACAATTATTATAATCATTGGACAAATTACAAATATATTTTTCGCTTTTAGCACAAGTTTCTTCACTTTTTAGTAGTATTATTTATTTTATTACCGTATCTATTATCATTATTACCATAATTATCGTCATCATCACTAGTAGTAGTAGTATTATTAAACAAAACTAAAAAGTTAGCAAAAAGATAAAAACAAAACCATACATTATCACATTTCTGTATCTAAAAAGACCTGGCCTGGGATTTATTCACTTAAGACAAAGTTTAGCTGACTTTTTTGTTAAGTAAGTTTGATAAATCCACCCCCTGAGCGGTAAAGCCTTTATGTGATCCAGAAAAATGTTATATTTTGCATTAGGTTTATATATCGTTTATTAATTATAGACGTTTATTGTGGGTTTCTATCAGAGCAAGGGGTCACAAACATATAATATAGTAGAAGTGAATTAGAAATTGTACAGCATTTAAATCATTCACCAAACTCTCTGTTTTGTTGGGGGTTTTTTGTGTGTTTTTGATTCGTTTTGTTTTATTTTTTTTGGTTTTTAGGCCTAATCGTATAAAAGTGCCACGGCGTTCTCGAAGTTGACTATCACATAGCGTAAGTCAACGAAATGAGTTATAACAAACCATGTTCTATTTGTATTTCCAATCTGCGTAAACAATTCATGCTTAGGCCTATGTGTTATAATTATAGTATTATGTATAACGAGTGCTGATTTTGAGTGATCCCAGGAAAGAATAATATTGGCTAGCAAAAACAAGCTCTAAAATACTAACACTGTGTACAAAGGGAGGGGGAGGGGAGCCGCGGCCCAACTAAACTTTAAAAAATCCCTTTAAATGAAGAATACATTACAAATATAGAGGTTTGATACATTTTTAAAAATAATGATGAATACACATCAAAATAATACACAACATAAGATGATATTTTGCGTATAGTGCTCTATTGAATAGGCCTGTACTGATAGTTTAATAGTAGGGCGATATTGTTAGAAATATTGTAATGGAGATTTCGGTATCAAGATGAGCGCAGCACTTGATGTGTTAATACCCAAATGGTTTATTAAAAATCAATAACAGCATAATTATAGTAACTGTAAATCCATTCTGAAGTACTTTGAATAAAATGTTGTTACGTTTACTATTCCATTTCTTAATTTCTTTCTAAATAGCAATGCTTAAGACCACTTTTAGTGCCAGTCTTTAATTATAGGGATTATTAGAGACCAAAGCCGCGAAAGACCATCAAAGCCCAGGTCCCAAAATGTGGTCTTTAACACGACAAACCACATCATATCAACTACCTATCGTCAGCAGGACAAGTCTTAAATCCAAAGCATTTTTTTTCTATGAGCGTAAATTTGGAATTTATTAACATGTACTTTAACATTCTTTCAGCCTCTGTATTATTTTAATTAAAACCGTAAGGAATTCATTTTTGATAAAAGCACCTCTAATATTTAATTTATTCGTTTTTTATGTCAGGCATCACTACAATTGTTTTGAAGAAACTTAACCTGTAATACTTTATGTATACTAATTTTATTGCGGGACATAAACCTGACTGGCTGACCGACTGACTGACTGGCAGACTGACTGGCAGACTGACTGACTGATTGATTGATTGACTGACTGACTGACTGACAAACTGACTGACTGAGTGGCTGACTGACTGACTTACTGACTGACTGACTGACTCCTCACTCACTCACTCTCTCCCTCACTTATCCCACCCCCTGACTGACTGACTCACTCACTCACTCACTGACTGACAGATTGATTGATTGATTGATTGATTGATTGACAACACGTTTGTTGAACTTGTAGCTTGTTCCGCCGGAACATTTGGAGCAGGATGTTCTCAAGTATGTCATTGTAATAGTGGTACATGTAATAGGTATACCGGGAGGTGTACCGGCAGTGACACGACTTGCCAAGAACGATGGACGGGATCAAATTGTCAGGGTAGGATCGAAAATAACTTTTTTTGTTATATGAGACACTTCAAGATAGAATCGAAAAATAATACACCAATGATACATTTGCATGAAACTTTTCATTCATTTCAGAATGCGCCAAGAACTTCTTTGGTGAGAATTGTGAACAAAGTGCATGCACGCATCCGTGCACGTTATGTTCTCGCACAGGAGCATGCGTAGAGGGAACATGTCATCCAAACTGGCTGGGCAAAACGTGTGAGATAGGTATATTTAATGGGGAAAATAATAGTAACATGTTAATTCAGTATTTGTGCTAAAACGAGTAATGTTAGGCCTAAGTAAATACCAAAATATGCATTTTTAATGAAAATAATTATAAGTTATAAAATTGTTATAAATAGGCCTATTATCATTCTATTAGGCATATTATCAGTAATACACAACCCAATTGTATAAATATATAAATAAATTATTCGAATGTATTGTATATTTTTACGGTCTATAATACTTAGTGTGAAATAACATTTAGGTGAAGCCAGGCCTAACGCCTATAAATCTACGTATATTTAACTTATGACATCGGAATACATTATATAAAGTACAGTACATTTTAAGATAGTTCATTTATTTTCAAGGAATTTCTGATACCGCGTTTACTCCAGCAAATTATGGTCACATGACAGACATATATTGCATTGTGTCGACTAGCGATTCGTCAGCTTCTATCGACATTCTACTTCAAGTAACCATCGGTGATCACACAGAAAACACAACTTGGGCTTATTCAGAAGAAGATGGTGGGAAAAAAACATATATATTTAACGTACTCGCCGTGTTTGGAACCAAGTACACATGTATTATTCAACGAAAAGGTGAATACGCAGAAAAAGAAATTACTTCAGTAATTTTTCGTAAGTTTTTGTTTTATTTCAATTCAATTAAATTTACTCAAAATAGCCTCCACAAATGGAGAATATAAAAAAGCAAAACAAAATATCAATACATAAAAGTATTTTATTATCACAATTACTTTATCACCTCCGCCAAGGAGGTTAAGTATTTACTGCTGTCTGTCTGTCTATTAGCCAGATTACGCAAAAACAAATAAATGGATCATCATAAATTTAGTAGTCGAATGGTACATAATAATCGAAGAAAGACAACATTCAAAAAAATGTCAAGGGACAAGATCAAAGTAATTGTAATTCAATTATTTGCCCTCGAGCATATAAGAAAATAATAGAATCGCCCCTCGTATTCTAGTAGTATTCAAGAATATATTGTACCTGAATAGGAAGGGTGATTCCATTATTTTCTTGATGCTTTTGCCTATCGTATATTGTTAGTAATCGGGCATAGGGCGGAGGATATGCACTCTATGAGTGACTGCTCTCATTTACTCTATTTAATTGTGCATTATTAGCATGATTTAAAATACTAAAAATAAGCTATGTACTATTTTTTTTAAATTTCTTTTGCTAATTATTATTTTGCAAGCATTCTCAGGGAAAATATTTAGATAAAGATTAACGTAGATAAGAAATGTGCTGTCTTTAGGACCACCGTCTTACAATGGAAATCTACAAGCAGTCGTTCTGTCTGGTTCAGTGGTTGAAGTCTCATGGACAGAATGGAACAATGTGACAAACACTGGAGACGGCCCGATCATCGGTTACATCCTTTATTACAGAAAGACAAACGACGACGAAGACGATGACAATTGGGAACAAACATCTATAGTAAATGGTTTAACTACAATTGTGGAAGGTTTGCACTGGGAAACAAATTACACATTTGCTGTGTCAGCAGTAAGAGATGGAGATGGAGGGCAAGGAGCTATTGGGAAACAACGAGCTGTTGCAGAAATGCTCTGCGGAGGTAAACATTCACAGCGTTTTTATTTCTTTATTGCATCCACCAGTTTAAAATACCAATAACAGGATGGAAATAAAATATAAAATACAATATATTTAAAATGTGAAACGATAATATAAAAGCAGTATTAAGAAAGAACAATAAATGTCAATAAAAACGTTACAAGAATCGTGATAAGGACAGCAACCAGCAATAACTTTCAAATAATGTCACACTTAAATCGATTAAAACTAAAATGTAAAATATCAAGAATATTTTAAGAAAGACAACAATTATAAGCTAAAGAAAGGCTACAAAACCAGACAATTTTTATAGACAATGTCACGGGAGAATTTAACATTAAGAAGTGGTTTACAACGAAGATTACGGACAGGAACATAGACATGATTACAATTAAAATATGAATTTGAGACATTTATAAAGAAATTATAGGTCCTGTCTTGCTTTTCTTGATTCTGGAGAGGGGATAGGTAAGGAACCAGGCCAAATGGCAGCTGGGCTGGGCTTTCTATGGATCCGTTCTATTCTAAGAGATTGGGAAGAAGAAAGTAAATTATATATAGCTGAACAAAAATCAAAGGATGGCTAAATAAAAGAAAGATAAAGTACACGCCACGCTTGGTGGAGGGGGGAAATTGCATTGCATCAGCCCACAAACAGGCTATGGGCCGTTTTTTAACAACATGATAAACAAACGTAAGTTTGTTGAAATATTAACGCTAACATATACTGTTTTTATGTTTATGTATTTTATATTATATATGTTTACAATTATTTTATATATGTTTTGTGGTACTTTATAACTTCTATCTCTGCTGTACATCACTTACGCTATGAAGTGGAGCGGACGAATTACTTGTGTGAAATAAATTATGATCCAAAAATACCTGAACTTGACTTTTGTATTTATTATCATCGCCTTCACTTTCTTAAAAGAACCAGATTCGGTACAGAACGTTAATTGGGAGGTAGCCCAATGTGGAACAGATTCAACAAATATCATCAAAGTCACGTGGCTGGTAAGCATACTTTCAAAGGCTGCTTTATAGATGTTAGCTATAATATGGAGACAATGTATGCTTATTGTCTCCATATTATTATTATTATTATTATTATTATTATTATTATTATTATTATAGATGTATAGATGTGTGGAGACAATAAGCATACACTATAATTTATCGAAAGTTTTAACAATATTGTCCAAATGCTGCAGTGATTTACGCCTTGCACATTTTTAGTGTTATTTGGCACACCATCATGTTAAATGAACTTCTTTCACCAATGATTGTTTTTTGTTTTTTTCTTTGTTAATATCGAAATATACAAACTACTTTTACTTTAGGGAGCTTAATCAATCTTCATCATCAATCTTCATCCTTACTGAATTTTTTGCATAATAATTTTTATTATGTTTCCCTTTAAAAAAAAAAAAAAAAAAAAACAAACCAAAAGGGATTCCATTTGTTACTTTCTTAAAAAAAACAACCAAAAGGGATTCCATTTGTTACTTTCTTTATTCTACTGTACTTAAATTATTCTATTGGATAATACAAGATATTATTTATATTTTACTTGCATTGTATTGCATCACCAGGAGACCCATCACCAACAAAGCGTCTTGAAATGCTCAGACTTAACATATTACTACACTGTATATGTCAAGATAGAAAATGAAGAAGATACTGAATACGTCAAATTATATCAGGGTCCGAAAGCAGTTTTTCTTTTTGAAGACTACGGCACTGATTACGTAATTGCTGTGACGATTTCTAATAAGGACAGTGAAAGTAACTTTGTGGAGAGAACAATACATTCAACATCAGATGCAAGTATGTTTCTGCTCTATAAAACGTTATTATACCTCAATTCAATAAAGTGGTTGATTGATTTGCACCAACCCAACCCCCTTCCCCTCCCCTCTCCCACCCCTTCAGAAACTTTGATCTGGACAACACCAAAATGAACATTTAAATTCACTAGAGGGATAATATATAGTTTTCGTTTAATCTATAGGAAAAACTTGGAAAATTGCAAAATCTTACATCAATGAATTTGTATAAGGTCCTTATACATCATATAAAGCCTGGTTTCCATACAATCGCTACACGCTACCGCCCACAGCTTTTTGCTTTCGAAGCTGATATGGTCGGTCGATTCGGGGAGCCTTGCCTATTGCGTCGGGGACTGCTACGCAGTACATCGATTGCATAAAAACACTGTAGCGACAGTGTAACGATTTTATAGAAACCAGGCTTCACCGAAAGCTTTCGGCCGATAGCGTGTAGCGATTGTATGAACACCAAGCTTTATCATTGTCTGAAATAAAAATAATCTACTTCCCTACAACGTCAAGCAATCAACCAAAAAACCTGTAAAATTGAAGGTTTGCTGCCATGTACTACGGTACCATTATTCACGAGTCCATCCTCTATTTTAAAATCAGAAATCCTTTTATTAAATTCAATAGATCTTGCAGAGCAAGCACATACCTGGTTGTAATTATCATCTTAGGCTCCTTATTCGCTTCCTTGTTGGTGTACACTTTAGTGCAGTGCATACGAAGGTACGGTAGATTTTATTAACATACGGTATATTAATATTTTAGATGATAAACTAACAGAATATAATAAGTATTTTCTTCCTGTTAAAACCAATTAATACATTTCGCTTACTTGGCTGCTATGTTATGAAACAAGTTGAACGGAAAGCATTTGAAAAATTCATAATAATTATAGTAATCTTTAAAAGCGCAAATATGTCGAAATTTCAATGAGATTCTCCCCCAGACACCTTACAGGAAGCCATAGCCGCCACTGGTTTCCAACCAAATTGAGTGAAACTCAATTTGAACCCTTCTTTTAAAATGTATTATTGGAAGAACACTGGCTATCTAAATAGAGCAATATCTCTATTAGCTCATGTGCTACATTACATTATCATTAACTTCTTATTTCAGACGGACAACAGTAATGAAAGGCAAGAAAAGAGAGAATAAAGCGACGAAAGGTGAAGACATTGAGGTTTTTGAAATCTCTTCTACACATACAGCTGCCGAAAATCAAAGTGGATATACAAAGTATTCCCAAAGAATTTGCATTGATGACCAATACACCGAAATTAAACCAATACCCTTAAAAGATAAGGCCGGGTACGATCATAATATTTGAATATACTAAAGACAATTAATTAGGCCTATTCCTTGGAAATTGTGAACAATCTGAAGTGTGTATGTAATTATTATTACTTGTTCATATTAAAGCAAGTTCTTATATGACGATAATTATTTTAGTGCATATCCACGGCATAATGTAATGTTAAGTAGCGCTATGACATTGGTATTACTCCAACGTTAATCGACAACACTATAATTGTAAGATTACGAAAAAAGAAAGAAAAAAAAATTAATTGTGTCCAAAAAAAAAAAAAAAAATTAGTATTAGAGTTTATAAAACCGAGATGTAAATTATATCTGTTCCTTGTTTACACACATTCAGTATTTATAATGGAACAAAGGATTGATAAATTTAATTGATTTTGAATATATAGTCTAATCTCATATTCTTTAGGTTTTATTTTTTTTTTTTTTGTATGGTAAATTACTCATTTCAGCCAGTCGCATCCAGGCTCCACTTTTCCTCATTTTCCGTATATTTTTACAACTATTTACTACAAAACTTTTACTACTTACCATTTAATTTAAGGGTGTACTAAATTACTTAAATATATACATAGTAAGACAAAGGGACAACTATATGTTAACATTTCTCTTAGTTTATACAAAATAATTCTATGAATATGAATCCAACTTCCAAAAGAAAAATTGTTCAGGTTAATAGAGACAGGGAATATCATTCGCTATGCTTATTATACACGCTTCAACACTTGGTAAATAAAATGTCAATGGTGTTTATATTATTGTTCATATTGTTAAAATGTCTACCCCAAAATCTTTCCATGTTAATTGTCTACCTTATAAAGTACTGAAGTTGAATAGATTTTTTGTTAAATAGGGCCAATAATATAGCCCTTAAAACCAACAAGGCCTCAAAGCGCTTTACATTACCCCAGGTCATTGGTCATTGGCCAAAAGAAAAATTGTTCAGGTTAATAGAGACAGGGAATATCATTCGCTATGCTTATTATACACGCTTCAACACTTGGTAAATAAAATGTCAATGGTGTTTATATTATTGTTCATATTGTTAAAATGTCTACCCCAAAATCTTTCCATTTTAATTATCTACCTTATAAAGTACTGAAGTTGAATAGATTTTTTGTTAAATAGGGCCTATAATATAGCCCTTAAAACCAACAAGGCCTCAAAGCGCTTTACATTACCCCAGGTCATTGGTCATTGGATAAAACGCCTATGGAACACAAACTCAATCTCCTGCAGCTACATCAGCGCATTTTGGCATATAACCCTACCAGGTACCCATTTATACCCCTGGGTGGAGAGAAGCAATACAGATAAAGTGCCTTGACCAGGGACACAAGAGAAATGCACAGCGAGGGGATTCCCACCGCTGCGCCAAACCACTTCTAACATCCCTCCCCAGATTGCCATATCGTTTAGTAGTCCTAAGTAGGACCGATATTAAATTATGTTAATTAATTGAAAAGGAAATCCTAAACTATTATTATATTAAATACTTGCTGTGGCAAACTCCCCCTCTTCTCTTTGACAGGACAGCACACCAAGGCTTTACATAAATACTGATGCTATATTCATTATTCTTTATCAACTGCAGAATAAGGTGGAGGCAGTAATGGGCCAGGCCAGGCATTCCCTCAGGAAAATCCGCTTCCACATAGTCGGAGAAAAAGAAATCAATTCATTAGAAAAAATGTATATTTATATTTTGAATATTTTTTGACATTATTATCGATTAAAGTCCTAAATTTTAGAGCCTCCGGGGATTCCAACATCTGGACCTCTCCGACGAGGGATTCTGAACAACGCCTGGCTGCCTACGACCACTTACGCAGCCGTGGGGGAAATCGGCCACCCTTCGGGGATATCGGAAAAATCCTGGGGTCACCACTGATCAACTGCCTATACAGGAAATGTAGATTATCATCATAAACTGCATTGCTATAATATATCATCATGGTATTCCGCTATCGTCGGTCGTCGCCGCCGTTACTGCCGCCGTCATAATCATCATTTGGCGTACTAATCACTATCAGAAAACTACAACTGAATAAATAGTTTAAATCGTCAATTTGACATACATCATTGTTATTTTCTTAATATTTATTTTATCGAGATTGCATGAAATAAAACAACCTATCAACTTTTATAAAACTGACCTTTTTCAAAATGTGTCACAGGCAATAAGCATCAAGATGCAAAATGAGGATAATTTGAATATTGACACATTATAAGACACCAATACATTATATAAGTTCTCTGCAATAAAAATACAAATATGATGTTGATATATAAAAAGCAAACTGTATGGCTTTATCTCAACAAACACGTGTAGTTCAAATTTCATTATAATATATACTAATACATACTGTACACAACTGAATATAGGCTATGCCTGAAACCTTAGTTCTTTAAATTCGTGGCAATTATTGCATACCTACGTAAGATAATGCAAAGTCTAAAGAAATAGTTCCACACGCACATGGCAACTAGTTCTAGCCAACTAAACTTGACAACTGGCCAATCAGAACAAGGCCAGGATTATGTGCTGGTCCCACAAACACATGATTACGTACCGTAAATCATCGAATAAGTGCGGCTGTGCTTATAACCTTTTTGAAGGCTTCAGAGCGGTGCTTGTTCCAAAACAGCTCTTATTCCAGAATGGCTCTTATTAAAAAAATAATGGCATGGCCCTTTCCATCCTTGTTCCCATTTTACCAATCTAACGTATCCCCGTAGTTTTCGACAGGCCTACCGTAGGCCGTAAATAAACGTCTAGGGCCTATATAAGGATATGTTTGTGCCTTCATTATGTTATTTATTTATTTATTTGAACCGTTTCTGAAAATGTTTCATTACGCGCTTATTCAAATATTTACGGTACATTTATGCTAAGTTCTACGCAGTTGCACGATCGTGGGTGTGAAACTGGGCATGGGCGCTACGGGCATTCTAGTTTATTTGAGTTAAGTCTACGACAGCCATCATTCAGGAAGGTAAATATGTACAAACGGATGTCTCATTAATGCCCATAAGCGAGAAGCTAAACATAATTTCTGTCATTAAAGTACATCAAAATAAATTTCATTATTATCAGAACTGAATAATATATAAGTATATACATTTTTATAACCAAAAATAATTTTAATTTTGGCAGAGACGAGACTGCTAACAGTGAATACAAATTAAAGATACTAGAAATACAAGATAGAGTTCTCTACAGAGAAAAAAGTGTTTTAAAATCCATGTTGGAAATACAAACAATGGGGCACCGCGTACGGCTGGATCTCAAAAACTTCTGTCAAACTTACATCACGGTGAATCCATAACCTCTTTCGGCGGCCCATTTGGCGGAGGAAGAAATCGTTGCCACCCGTAAGATACAAACAAGTAGGCATAAATAAATAAAAAGAATAAAATAACAGACATAAAATCGCGGAATCATATGACCGGATTCTGATTAGTGATAAAGTCTCCATCATTAGCGGAAAGAGAAGGGCGCCGCGTACGCCTGGATTTACTTAGCAATAGAAGGCCGCCCTGTACGTCTGGATGTGAACTGGATAAACGTGTGTACAAAGGTAGGTTGATAATACTGTATACTGAAAACTGAAGGGTGCCGCTTACGACTGGATTTGCGTATATCCGCCTCACTTTTGCTTTGCGAGTGCTCTATCTTGTATTTCTAGTATCTTTGATACAATTTAAAAAACACCCCCTCAATGAGTGGATAATTATCAAGCACGCAATCAAATTGTCTACGATTAACAAACAGGTAAACATCCTCAATCTTAAAACTGTTACTGTGAGCGATAAACGACATTAATTTACAATGAAAATTTATGGTTTTTCCTAACCATGAATTAGTATTTTTAAATAGTTTTAGCTACAGTATACGATTATATCACAAAATAAATGTCATTTATTTGTATCAACATAATAATATGTATATGAACACATACACTTTCTTAATTACTGTAATGCCCATTTTTATGTGAAACACTTAAAACTACATTTCTACAGACACACACCATAACTAACTACCTACCTCAGTAAATACCCACACACCACTAAATATTCATCTAAATGTTAAAAGAATAAAACATTAATAATAATAATAATAACTACTGTATACAAAAATATTTATATCAATAACTATACTATCAATACAATGAAAATAATGTTTCTATATGGCTGAAAACATTTTAGATACCATATTTAAAAAAATAAATAAAATGTTGGAAAGAAAACCATAAGGTATGATTAAAATATAATCTCACATTCTTGAATTTTTTTGGGCCTTGTATAACCAGGAGGGATGTCTATGGTTTGACGAAAACCCATTTTTGAATGTACCCTCCAATAAACCAAACAACCTTCTCCACTTGCATCAAAAAACCAACAAAATGATGGAAAAATCAATTATTTACATGTTAGCATGCTACAGCTCAAATGTGTACAACATGTACGCCCTGTCTCTTATACACACTAGACATA
>NW_022751777.1:595013-599551 GCF_011630105.1 Anneissia japonica
TCCAAAAAATCTACACTGCTTGTGGACTGTCTCTTATACACATCTAGATGTGTATAAGAGACAGGTCATCATCATACAGAAACCACATTATCTCAGGGCTCATGTAAATGATTGCTGCAGTTTTTTGTTTATGTTGCAGTGTGCCTTGCGCATGACACAAGCATGGTGTCTTTTGATTGAAAAAGTGGTTTGGAAATGTTTCGGCCTGTCATATTCCTTATCATGTTTTTGTACGCGAGTGCATAGAGTCTGTCTCTTATACACATCTAGATGTGTATAAGAGACAGATCATGTACAGGGACTTATTACAAAGGATATGTGTACCTGTAACTACACAGCCTCTCTCTTGCAACACCCCAAGTAAGGGGAAACTTTTTTGGCAGAGAAGCAGGGAAAATATATCTTTCAACTTTATACTAAGGCTAACTTCTATTCAGAGGACACAGCCATTTTAGTCTCAAAGATGACCATTTAATATGGGTTTTAATGGTTTTTTCCACTCTCATTTTTAGCTATAGAGCTAGAATCCAAGCTTATTGGTATTCTAATAAAAAACTAGCTGGAAATAGCACCTCTTGTATTTAAGTGTTCATACACTCTCAATAATACTAGACAAAAATAGCTCCCTATATCAATGCTTATTGTATTTGTGCATGCTCATTTGCCCCTATATTTGTGAGGCGATACTTCAGTTTCGACTCTTTCCAACCCTGCCCTTAGACAGTCGCTAACTGTAGTATCAATTAAAATGAAGAATAAAATTGAGGTAGCATTTGAAATTGAACACTTCAAGCGCCTGAGCAATACAACAAAAATGTCAATAGAGGTACTATTACTACCTAGCGAATATGACCAGATGAATATGCTGGAATACATATCTTTTATTTACCTTAAGAGATTTATGTACACACACACACTGAAGATAAATGCACACACACTCGCTCTCCCTCCCCTACTCAGAAACACAGCTACTTTTTGAGACCCCTGTGCGTTAGTATTTTCCTGAGGGATGTTATGTTATTTTGACAGCAGTATGAATGGAATGTTATGTTTTCCATTAATATTCCAAAATACAGTCCCTAGGCCCATTCAAATAGCCTGGTTTCTTGAACTCTGGCAAACAAGCAAAAATTTAGCAAAGACAAACCTATATCTAATAAAGTCAACTATCAACAGGTATCAGTATGTGTAGCAAAATAAACTTAAGATGTGTGTTAAGAGACCAGATTTCCTCAAAGGTGGTTTATGGTTGATCAACCAGTTGTTTGTGGTAGTGATATTATATTGATATCATATATTATTAGCGATACTAGTAACATATTTCTAGATGACGGTTTAACTATATAACATAATATGTACGTTATGGTATATTTGGGTACTGTTGACTAAATTCTGTTCCTAAACAGTTCAAAGTGCCTTAAGTTTTAGCCGGCAGGATGACTTGTGGATGTGGACAGCACAGACAATTTTCTATTGCGTAAGATGCTATATACAGTAAAGTTGCTTAGCATTACCATTGCAGGAGTTTCGGCTTTTTTTGTTTTGGTGTCCCGTTTTGATTATGTTCTTGTATGGTAATTTTTTTACTTTGCTGCAATCAGCACTTCAGTAATATAAATAGGCTCATTGATATTTTTATTTTTTAAAAAAACCTTTTGAAAACAAATCACAAAATGTTTAAATATTTAAAGCATGTATGGTTAAATTGTTAATGTATAGTATTAAGTAGTGGATTTTTGTTGTACAAATAAAGTAAATAATATATAAGTGGTTAAAAAATTTTACCTTAATGGCGTAACACATTTCAATCATCATACAGAAACCACATTATCTCAGGGCTCATGTAAATGATTGCTGCAGTTTTTTGTTTATGTTGCAGTGTGCCTTGCGCATGACACAAGCATGGTGTCTTTTGATTGAAAAAGTGGTTTGGAAATGTTTCGGCCTGTCATATTCCTTATCATGTTTTTGTACGCGAGTGCATAGAGTAAATCATCATCATTATCATAATCATCCTTTCGTATTTTTTCTGGGCATCCAGGTAAACAATGTTTCCGCAGTATGACCTCTGGACCCCTGTAAAACTGGCCACATTCCTAATGTAGGCCTGTACCCATTCCAAAAGTTGGCCTATATGTTGGGTTTGTCATAAAATTTCTGAAATATTTCATCAGTCATGGACCATTCTATGTTCTCTGACAACGCAGTAACAGTTCTTAAATGGCATAAGCTCTGAGTGCGAGAGGGAAAAACCCCCTCGGATCCCACCAGGGGCCTTCATCCCCTAGGGCACGATAGGGGGTCCTATGAGTCCCCCAGCGTCTGTTTGTTCGCTCGCTTATTAGGGCCCCAATAACAGTCACCGCCAGGGCCCCCCAAACTCTGTGACACCACTAGTGAGAATGCATAACGGGTAGCAATGCACATAAAATAGGGACGACGATGGTGTGGAATGAAACAGTGGAAATGCAGATGGAGACTATATGGGGCATAAATCTACTTGCAATGAAATTCTAAATGTTGGGGTTACAAAATCATGAAGTATAGCTAGAGAAACATTAAAAAAAAAAACATTGCAAATATTAATGCCCAGTAAAGATAAAAGTAATTTAAAAGCTTAAAATACATTATGAATAATATTTCATTCTTCATAAATAAATGATTTTTTTTCCTCCAAGTTAATAAACTTTGATTATATCATTTTTTTTCTTCATTTTTAAAAAATGAAATCAGTCATCTAAATGTTCCTAATATTAAACTTATAAGGGGGGGGGGGCCAGGGAGGGCATGTGCCGGACAAGCCTGGACCCTCCTCGTCCGATTCCATGACAAGTTCGTCAGACCCAAAACATAATTTGATTGCCAATTGCTAACATTGTGGGCTAAAAGCACAATTTGGGCCATACTAATCTGTAAAAACTCTGGGACCCTGACTAAAACTCTAGTAAGCCTCTTGATTTGAAACAACATACCCACCCACTACCCACCCACGGTTGGACATGTCAGACCCCCTGTCTGTAAATTTCTGGAGCCACTACTGACCCTGAACTGTCGTCATACCAGTCATATTATTACCAGACTATTATCAATATCAACAGCTACAGTAATTATTGGTAACGTGGTGTAAATTAAAATCTTTCATACTTGTTTTTTAGTCATCATAATCCTGATGATGTTTTTCATAATATTAACAATAACAACAATTACAAATAAAAAAAACAATAATAAAAATAATGCCATTACATATAACATTTTCTTCCTCTTCAACTTGCTCGTATACTTACACCAAATTATAAAACATTTTCTGCTTTTTGAGCACGTTCATCTTCCACAATAACGGCGTAGCCATTTTCTCTGCAGACAATAAACTTGCACTTTCTCTCTTGTAACTTCTTTTCTAACACTTCTTGCCTTGCACTAATACTTGAATCACTTTTGGAACCAGTACTACCGAGCGATGTGTCCACACCCGTACTTCCTGCGATCTTTGAATACGGACTTATCGAGTCGTTGCTGCTATCTTGGGACGACAGGTCCTTCTCAGAAGATGACTTCACATAGTCTTCACAAAGCAGTAGCTGGTATTCCACGACCTCAAGTTCACCTGTATTACTCACAGACACCGAACGGTAGTTGTAGACAGGTTCCTTTGCTTTGTTTTCGGTATTTCTCGGTATGCTTTTGTCACCATTGCTGCTCTCATTCAACAACGTATAGAACTCTTTGTCATCAGGTGAAGAGTATGGATTTGGGTTTAGTTTGTATTCCTAAATAAGAGAGAAAATCATTTTGTGTTTTTACTATGGAAAATAAGAAATATGCAATGCAGAAGTTACAAGAACAATTTTACACATACCATTAAACCTTGTATTGAAGCCCATTGAGCTTAATCTCAAGAAGAAGCCCATATCGAATTGAAGCCCCCTCTTAAGTTTGCAAAAGTAGCTTCAAAAAGAAGCCCATCTTGTAAAGAAGCCCATGGGCTTCTCTTTTGAGATAGTTCAGTACAAACACTGTACATGAATTTCAAAGAAACAAAATAAATTAAAAACACGCTTAGTTTATACAGTGTTTTTTGGTAAGTTAATGCCGGTTAAAACACTCCATGATACAAACTGATATTACAGTGGCTCTATGTATTGTTTTATAGTAATTCCCCAAAATTTATTTTATGAAGAAGCCCCCCTCTTTACTTTGCAAAAGTAGCCTCGAAAATAAGTCCATCTCAAAATGCCCATCCAAAGTTCGCAGAAAAAAAAGAAGCAGCCCTGGGCTTCTATTCAAGGTTATACGGTATACAGAATAGTAATACTAAATATAAAAATATAAATAACAGAATATAACAGTAACAACAGTTAATAATAGTAGTTATCTCAGAGGCATACTCTGATATAATTTTGCTTATGATCTCCCAATTCAGTGTTTCCAATCTACATTTCTTTGTAAATATGAAAGACCAAAATAAAGACCAGGGTTCGTACAGCATAAACCCACTCCCTTTGAACACAAAATTAGACTGATTTAATTTTTTTTTGGAG